>NC_057786.1:3729680-3737410 GCF_014825855.1 Bombus pyrosoma | reverse complement strand
CCTGATATCCTCGAACCGCCGTTTCCATGGTTGAACCTCGATGGCAAGAGCGGACGTCAGTATATGTGGCTCACGAAGTATCATCATAAACTTCATACAGGAAGCCAAATTTCCGTTTCCATCTATCTTTCAACCAATTGGCCGAATTTCAAGGAGGAGAACTAAATAAAAGAAATGGTTAGAAAAGATGCTGGGCATTGCCGGGTAAATCATCAGGGCGGAGGAAGTGAATCTTGTCACACAAATTCCAAGATTCCAACAGTTTGATGAATGTGATTTGAATATGTTATATGGTTCATGAGCGTGTCACAACCGGCACACTTCAAAATCGATGGGCTGATGACAGAGATGAAGATTTGGCGGCACTCGGCAAACAATGTATATCGCCGAAGCCAAGTGCCTAATAAGCCATCAATATCCCAAGGGACCTTCCGCCGAATGTTCGAGAAGAAGACGTGCGTGGCAACGGTCGCGGACGCCTAACGTTTTCCTAAGTCTTAAATAACAATGATTCTTATAATAACCGTATATGAAATATCGTTTCATTGTCAATGGATTTAATAGATTTTTTAGCACGAAACAGTATTCAATCGTTTGGATGTTTGAAATATATTTCATGAAACGTTTTGATGTTGTTTCAACAATGAGGAACTTTAAGAAGTGATTAATCCAATGTTACGCCACGAAGCTTACAATAGGCCGTATTCCTAACCGTCGCTCGTGGCACTACAGCGTCGCAGACGGATCGTCTCATCTGCCCGACAAATATACAATGTAGCGACAAGCATCAAAGAAAACGAGTTCTAGAAACGCCGATTCGTTCTGTTATTTTAACCACACACCGAAGGTGATACGCGTGTTCATGGCGTGATCGGTGGCGTGACCCGAGTATGATGGGGGTTGCCTCCTAGAGAACACAAAGGGACCATCGGGTCGTCTACCAAATACATCAAGAAATATTGCAAGGTCGAGTCGAATTATTGTATCAAACTAACTGTATAATTGTTAAATAATTTGTGGCGTGCTCATTATATTATTTTACATATTGTCAAATATACCATTTTATGTTAACCCTGTTAATTCAGTGTTAACCTCATTGAACCACCTCTGTTATCTTAACCGAAACAGGGGAACGAATAATTCGCGGCGTCGATTATCCGAATCGTAGCGAAAATTTACGCATCTCGCTGACGCGCTTTCCTCGCGATCGCGTCTCTCCGCGAACGGTCGTAACGTAAAATATGTCAATAAAATCAAGAGAAAATGTTCTGCTGATAACGAAAAAATATATTATTGACTGCAGATGGTACTTGTATATGCATCATTTGGATACCGGATATATGGGGTGCCGGACTCAGGAGTCGTCGCGTGGTCGCTGCCTCTAAACAGCGCTCAAAGTGAAAGAGTTGAAACTCTATCGCAATATCCTAGTCCGTTCGAACTAATAGGCAGAGGACGGAACTCGTTTACGTTAGATATAAAACTGATCGGTTGAAACAATTCCTCCAATATTCCCGGTGATTTGTTCCGGCGATGACGTAATTATTTATAACTTAAGGAAATTAAAAAATTAATTTTTATATTTTTGATTTCATTGTTGTAACGTTGTTTTAGTACAATTGTTGCGATTCTTACTATCAAAACAATCAAAATATGACACTTCGGATATGACATTCTCAGATGACAGTGAATACTGATGTGGAAGATCTGTGATGTGATCTGTCGTCTAGAGATACGTTCGGCTTCTTATCGTTCCAATATAAACTACTTTCGTTATTTGCCACCAAGTTCGAAGGGATCCAGGCACTACAGTACGACGGCTAAATTAATTTCTATCTCTTAAAATTGATCTGTCTAAATATGAATCCCGTGAAGTGTCTTGTTGTATCTCAATAGATCTCTTCCTTTTTATTTACGTTACATGCAATAATTATCGTAACATTTTTATTTTTTTCTACATTATACTTTAAATATTCTCCTTTGATAGCAATGATAATTTTGAGCCACCGCTCCTGTATACCAGGTGCACTCGGTTCATCGAGCTCCAGTAACCGAGGTGCATCCGCGAGGTCCTCCTCACACTCCCCAATTTCAGGCATCTGAAGCACTGCATGGGTTTCCAATCGATGGCTGCGATCCTTGCAGTTTGACCACCCGAGGGCAATCGTGCCCTCTCGTACAAGTCTCCGCGCCATCGCCAATGGGCACGCGTCCATGCAGAACCAAGACCATTTTTCGAGGTCCAGATATCATCTATTGGTGATAAGGTGCAGCTAATGACACGACCAACGGAGTACGGTATTTTTGACTCGGACTCCTTGGGATCACATTCCGGTACCGCCAGTGGTTCCGCATTTCCGCATTCAATCTGAGTGATTGGAAGGGGAAATGAGGTAGGATTAGAGGAAAGAGAAAGTACGAGCTGTGATAGCTGTTCCGATCACAACACTCCTAGCCGGCCTCGCGATCAGGACCCGTTCTGTCACAGTTCCGGTGGGTTATTAAAGCTCGCGTTGCGTTCCTGAAATATCCACGCCCAAAAACTCACGTCGAATTCAAAAATAGGAATGTGAGAAAGGCAACTGGATAGGGAAAGGATTTGGGATAGCAATTGTTCCGTTAGCCACTGGCAAGCCAGTGTTTACAAGGCCTTACCGAATTCGACGAGGAATTGACACTTGGCACAGGTAGGCGTGAGGAGTGCACTAGCAACTTAGAGGCCCAAATATCAATAACGATCTAGTTGATTACTAGAATCCATTCATTTATGAATTCTTTCTTTCTAATTTTTGGTCTCTCGAATTTATGTTGTTTGTACTTACATTGTTTTTGGTTCAAGGAGAAGAAAGTAACGCTCAAATAATCAGTAAACAACAAATAACATTATCCACAGTAAAATTATTATACCGGATATTTTGCTGCCCTGATGTATCCAGTACAACCTGAAATAACCGAAAATTTATGTATTTAAATTAGTACCTATACAAAGATTCTTTTATATGCACCTTGATAACCATTGTCCGGCTGTTGACTTAAAGTCTTGTTTCAGAATAAATTTCCTAATTCCCATCAGGTAAATTGCCACAAACTTCTCCCAATCCATATCTCCTCTATCTAGTTTGACCATATCGCTGTCGTTCAACATTTTCACCTTCCTTGCCAAGTTGGAACAGTTATCCTTTTGGAACGTCCATTCGTGCGTGATGAAGAATCCTATCGCTGCGAATAGCTTAATGCCATTTTTTAGAAGTTTCATCATTCTGAAATATCATTTTTAATTATTATTATAGATGAAGTGAGAGGTAATATTCCCCAAAGATTGTTCTCGTTGTTTGAGGATCGGTAGAATATTCACATTGGTTTACTACCTCGGAGTCTTAAAATGACATCTATGACGAACGCAAGCAAAACATGCGGAATTACACTCCGAACGTTGTAAATATATTTGTTAGCTATGGCCGAACAACCTGGGTACCATAGTGTATCGTTCAGTGGCATTTTTATGCTATATTTTACGATAGCATCCATCATCAGACCCCACCTTGTCAATCGAAATACTTACATTATTACAGTAATTAGAATTATACTTAAAGCAAAGTTTATTATCATCCGATTATCTCGGGAAATATTATGGAATTGAAATAAATACTATATTGCATCGCTATTTTTTTAAACTTATTGAAATCTTATATGTTTGTTTGCTCTTCTATTGTCCACGTTACTTAAATAATCTGAATCTTTTGAGACACTATAACAATGGAATTACGTTCGTTGAAAAAGATTCGTAATACATATTACTTAAAAGGGCGTGCGTTACTCGTGCAGTTGTAAACTTTAACTTCACGATCACGATGTAACGTGACATGCCATGCAGTACAAATTATCGTGTCGACTACGAAATCGACTGGCACTAAATCCAATCTGGCATCTCTCATACCTTGTATCGCCCTTGCAAATCCTCTGCCAATTAGCAGGAAGCTACCTGGTAACATTAAATTGGTTGAGAAATTATTTGTGATTTTCGATTAACAGAAATGTACCGCTAAATAGATGGGAATGAATTTTCGTAATTGTGAGAAGTAACAAATTTGAATTACAGTAATCATGATCTAGTGGAGAGCCTCTCATTGATCCTCCCACAAACAAATCGATTAACTCCACTTTTAGGAAATGTAAGGAGTATTGAAGAATTAGTATTGAAAAATATCTATCAAATACCTGTAAATCCAGAAATATTCTGTATCCAACCAGGACATGGTTCTTCCAAAGAGGCGCCAATTATGCTTGGTGTGACGTCAATCCACATTAGAGGGCAGGTATGTGCATACCCTCAATAGTCTCAAGGACCTATCATAAATCTCCGGCATTTTATAGCTAAAGTCCTTCAGACCGTACAAACATCTTTTTACTGATTCGTTTCCGAAGCTTGTTGTTTATTACGGGAAGACACGAGAAAATTAGTTTTCCTCACGTACGATACTTTACACTAGCTACTATCTATCGAGGGCGGCTAAGACCCTTCCTAGTCCACCAAGCTTCCTTTATCCAATCGGAGGCAATGTCTATTGTCCTCACTTTCCTAACCAAAATTGTCATCAACAAATCCGATGGTCCCTTGTCTTTAGACACACCCACCCCTAACTTTCCTCAGACACAGTATCATCAGTAAAAACTCACTTATTCTTCACCGTTAGAATAGTCAACATCAGTCACGATTATTGTAAACCTGTGCTGTGTTAGTGAATAAAGTTGTGTTACGACTCAGACTTCTTTTTTTATCATCTAAACCTCAAGTATTACGTAACAATTACATGGTACGAAAGTGTAGTTGCAACTTAAGTAGCATTCGATGGCAAAAGTTTCGCCAAGTGCCATAACCATTTGAAGTGTTTGTATTGGACAAATTTTTAAAAATTATAAGTTTTGTCTCGTATTCGCCGATGATCGATTTAAAATGTTTTCTGTAAACACTTTAGCGAGTATGCATGAGTAAAGGCGATAATTAATCTTATTTTTTAGGAACAAGTGGCCGATTTAATCTTTGATATGGATTAAAATATTAAGTTCTGAATCGCCAAGTTTTTCATTTAGTCGCTGAAAATATATTGTGAACAAAGCCAATTTAAGAATTATTAAAGCAAAGATTTTTTTCTCAAAGAAGGAGTAATTTGCGACCCATGGTTCTTTTGAGACTCTTTTCCTCGTTGAAGAAAATCGGTCCGAATATCCCTGTGCTTGGCTTCATCTTCTTACATGCACGAAAATATGTCAGCTTGAGCAACATAATGCAGAACGATTCCAAATGAACGATGTTTCTACTGGCTCATTGGCAGACGCTCCCACCTAAATATGCAAAGTAAAATAATGCTATATAAAGCCATATTAAAACCTGTTTGGACCTATGGGATCTAACTATGGGGAACAGCGAGTAATTCCAACATCTAAATATTCTTCAACGATTCCAATCAAAAACTCTAAGATCCTTAATAGATGCACCTTGGTATGTTACCAACGAAACAATCCATCACGACCTCAAGATACCTACGGTTAAGAAAGAAATATACAAGTTCAGAAACAGATATAATGTAAGAGTTAACAACCAGCAAAACCCATTAGTTACCCAACTATTGGCACGACGGATCAGATCCGCAGACTATAAAGACAATAGTCTCTAGATTGAAGCATTAGATTCAATTAGAATCAAACATACTATAAACTATTATAATCCAAGTTACAGTACCACGCCAAAAGAATTTACTTATAATTTTCAATGAAAATTGATTGTAAATAGTCTACCAACTAAAAAAGAAAAAAAAATGAACGATGCATGATTAGTAGCTTACAAGTCGTAGAGAAGAAGATAATGGGATTCGCAGACGCAAATCATCCTGCGAGACGTTTTTTAAAAAAAATCATAGATTGAACATCAAATCTGCATACTCATCAAAATCCGTAACGACACGTATCGTAAACTGCTCCAGGGTGTTTTAGAGAGGATTAGTATTTCTTCTGAACTTTCTCGTTCATAAATAATTAATAAACATATATACATGTAAACAATTTTTTGCAAGTTTACACATCGTAGCAAAATCACTGCGGTGGCCGGACAGTTCGCAGATATGTCGTAACAAAAATAGCAATATTCACAGTAAATCACGTACGCATTACAAATTTATGAACTGCTGATAAATGTGGCAATACGCTGTCTTCTATGAATCACACACAATTTCCGTACAAATCATTGATCACTTTTATTGCGATATTCACATACACACGAATCCTATATCCTATTTATATTTAACTTAAATACCTATTATTTATTATGTGAAATAATATTTTATCCAGCCTGATTGTCACATCAAGTCTCTATTTCGTCGATTGTATCATATATTTTAACGCCAACTGGTCAAACAACTACAAAGTTTGTGAGTAAACAACTTGAGAACCAAAGTGAGCCTTTAGGACTAATGAAGGATTCTTAGAAAAGTTTTACTTTAGAACTATCTTACTTTAAAATTATTTATTTTCTATCATCATTGTTTATTGCTCAGTAGACTTTTCAATGGTAAATTATTATTGTTAACGAATATCTATCTCGTAACATTTGTTTGTTGGAGGATGAAACAGGTTTTTGTCATTAGAATGTTGTCATTATAATGGAAAATTGATTATGGTCAGTGAGAAAATTCAATGTACAAAATATTCGTTGTAAACATTATTTTTTTCTATATAATTGTTTTGTTGTTCAGTACAACAAGGACAACACAAGGACACGTCGTAGAATTTTTGCGGAAAAATTAATAATTGAATATTTCAGTGCAGCATATATTTTATGTCTTATTTAAGTAGAAGGATCTTTGAATATGATCTTTGAATGAATTTATGTATATTTGAAGATAATACATAAACATTCGTAAAAGTTATTTTACTACAAACATCAAGGAGTACAGAAATCGTCATCTATGAATTGCTTACAGCTCCGAAATCATGAACGTATAAATACATGCATTCTTATTAAACTTTTATAAAAAAAAAACAAGCAATGTCATAAGTAGATTTATTTAGAAAGGAGACGAGTGAAGAGACAAAATGAAAAGGATGATGAATCCCTTCTTCATAAAATTGTATTTATATTCCTTTGGTTTAAACGGAAGAAATAACTTTCAAATAGTCAGTACACGATACAGTATATTATCCATAGTAAGATCATTATACCAGACATTTTTGTGATCTGATGTATCCAGTACAACCTGAAATAACCAAAAATGTATGTATTTATATTAATTCCTATTTTTTTAATACGAAGATATTTTTATATGCACCTTGATAACCGTTGTTGGGCTGTTGAATTAAAGTCTTGTTTCAGAATAAATGTCCTAATTCCCATCTGATAATTTGCAACGTACTTCTCCCAATTCATATCCCGTAAATCTAGTTTGACCAAATAGCTGTCGTTTAACATTTTCACCTTCCTCGCCAAGTCGGAACAGTTATCCCTTTGAAAAGTCCATTCGTTCGTGGTGAAATACGCTACCGATGTGAACAGCTTGTTGCAATTTTTTAGGAGTTTCATCATTCTGAAATATCATTTTTAATTATTATTACACATGAAGTCAGCGATTATCCTAGAACGATTGTTCTTGTTGTTTGAAAATCGATGGAACACTTACATTGGTTTATTACCTCGAAGTCTTGAAAAGATATCTATCACGGCCGCAGGCAAAACAAGC
>NC_057786.1:3724906-3729180 GCF_014825855.1 Bombus pyrosoma | reverse complement strand
GCTTCTTCTTCACTCTTCTTTCTACTATTGTTTTATTCGTTTCAGCAACCAGCTAATTTGGGTGTGTTTCAAGCATTTCTTTATACTTTTTTGCATATTTGGCGATTTCCTCTTTGATTGTTGGAATTTTTAAATCTTTTCGTATGTCTTCATTTCTGACGTACCATGGAGCGTTAACTATTGTCCTTAAGATTTTTGCTTACTCTGTTTCTATTTTATTTATGTGACTCATTGCTGCCATCCCCCATATGCCATCCCACCATGGGACTCCGTATGTCCAGATTGGTTTGATTATTGTTTTGTATATATTTAGTTTATTCATTATGCTTAATTTGGATTTTCTATTGATTAACCAGTACATCTGCTTCATTTTTTCACGTATTCTGTTTGTTATTGATTTTATGTGATGCTTCTATGTGAGGCGTGTGTCTAAATGTATTCCTAGATATTTGACATGCTTTGTTTGTGCTATGTGGACGCCGCTCATTTGGATATCTGTTTTTTTTTCCTTTTCTAAGCGTAAATGTTATGTGATTGCACTTACTGGAGTCCGCTTTTATTTGTTTGTTTTACAGCCACTTTTCTATTTTTGTAATGTGTTCTTGTAGTAGTGCGGCAGCCGTTTCTGGATTTGCGTACCTCCCTAGTATGACCGTATTGTCCGCGAACGTTAGTGTTTTGCTGTTGACAGTTGTTGGTATGTCTGCCGTATATAGTGTGTATAGTATTGATCCTAGGACGCTTCCTTGCGGTACTCCTGCCTTTCCTTAATTTCAGAATATGCATCATTTATTTTTACTACAAAGGTTCTATTGTTTAAGTAAGATTTTAGTAGTTTGTAGATTTGTTCTGGAAATTGCTTTTTGATTGTTTGAAGAAGTTTTTCATGGTTAACTTTGTCGAATGTTTTTTCGATGTCCATAAAGAGTGCCGTGCAATATTGTTTTGTTTCCAATGCCTGTAAGATTTCGTTGACGAGTCTGTGCATTTGTTCTATTGTGGAGAGTGTTTATTCCTGAATCCAAACTGATGGTCCGGTATTAGTTTTTCTTTTTCTATTGTTGGTTTTAGGCGGTTATATATTATTTTTTCTAGTAATTTGGAAAACGCAGATAGTAATGACATTGGCCTGTAGGATGCAGTTAAATGTGGGTTTTTGTTTGATTTGGGTAACATTACGATCTGTGCTATTTTCCATATTGCAGGAAAGTACTGTATTATTAGAATTGCGTTGAATATTATCGTCGTTAGTCTTATTGCCTTTGGGGGGAGGTTTTTTAAGATTTTTCCATTGATCAAGTCAAATCCTGGTGCTTTACTTGTAGGATAAAAATTGGAAACGCAATAGGAAAACTGTATAACATGAAACTACACCCTTCAGATGACAGAAGACATACAACGGCAGACTTCCACCACTTTGCCAACATACACGATACATACATATCATATAATATGCTGCATGTAAACTTTCCAAAAATATCGAAACTCAATGTTATTTTTCACGATTGTGTTTTATAGCTGGATAAATTTTTAATTCGATATCGTTTTTTGTCATTGACTCATTCTAATTTTTTAATGTATTTTGATAGAATTAATTATCACGTAATCGCAATATTTTATTTGTTATTAATAAAGCTTAAATTTTGAAGTATAATTTAATAGCTTAATATTTTATTCCAAGTAAGTGTGAACTCGTTTATTTAATCGCTTTTATCTATCTCTTTGACGATCTCTTTGCCAAAAGGACAAAGATTAAATGATTATGCAGAAACCATCTTCAAATCTTGAATAGAAATACGAAGGTCCTTTAACATATATTACATGTGAAACTTTGTAAGTCTACGGAGCTGTAACTTCAAAATATTCAACGACATTTTGCGTAATTTTATTCAAATTTATCGACCTTAAATTCTCGTGAATAACGAGAAAAGGAAATTTTTGTAACATCAGACATGCTTCCTGCATACACATGCCTATATAGTGACTGCAAAAATGGTACAAAAAGGTCATTTCTTTCACGTTTCTCACAGGCTACTCCCTTTTTAAACTTTAGCTTTTAATTATTTTAATTGGTCATTACACGATATTGTTTTAATTTAATATAAGAAACTTTTTAAATAGACACAAGTGTAGTATCGATCAAACATTAGTCAATTGTTTATTTTTATTAGTAACTTTTCCCATTATATTACATCCACTACATATTACATTGAATATTCTCTAAAGAGGAGTCACATTAATTTTCTTATTTTTATTCCCTGGAAGGACTAAGGAAAAAAATATTTATCGTCGTAATTGAGGGCCCGAGTCGTCATCGAAGGAAAGGTATTGGGCACACAATGATTCTTCACTGGAACTATGCATCTTTCTTGTACAATCGAAGTGACGTTTATTAGCACAAGTATGGGTTTTACAGAGTTAATAAGCAATCGCGGTGATTTGACACTGGTGACAATGAGAGAGAGAGAGAGAGTTGCTAGCTAAAGCATCGTACGTGAGAAAAGAAGATTTCTCGTATCTTTCCACAGTAGGTGACAGATTTAGGGGCTGCTAAAACCAAGACTATTTGTCGGTTTGAAGAGCCTCAGCTAAACAAATTCTAAGATTTATAGCTGGTCCTTAGGCTTGCCGAAAATATACTGTGAAGATGTATCGACATCTGGTCATCTTGTCCAAAGAATGCGGTCTTTGTGTAGCGAGCCACGGGAAAGAATCCGTTGGAGTGTTTACTGCCGCGTGCCGCTACTGTATTTTTTTAAGGAGAGCTATACGGTTATTGTATGCCTTTGTTTAGGTAAAAGTTTATCCCTTGACCGCGGCTACGTTGGCGACTGATTGTCGCCTCGAGCCCAAGCACATTGTTATAAATCTCGAATAAACACAATCGGATTGAATGACAATTGTTTAATTATGGCTATGATAAAATCTGGATTACAACATTACGGGATTTTCCCCAAGTTCCAAAGAGAGGCTCCGGTGTTCTTTCATCTCCGACATATATTTTAAAAAGTGTTGCTTATACTTGTATTAAACAATATTGAAATAAAATTAAATTGGACAATGCAATAAGGCATGACTCTCTTTCATGTTTAGTTTGTACCACCAGAATACCTGGTATTAAAGGATGTAACTGGAAACAGAGAAACTGGGAGTTACTATTAAAACGAATAAACAGTACAAGCTAAGCCAGAGATTTCAAATAAAAGAAGGCGTGCTAAGAACGTCGTAATATCCTTTATTGTATTTGAATCGGGAAATAAGGGTATCAACTTAAATACAAAATACTGACCGAAATATTCTGCCATAAAGTAAGTGCAATAAAGTGCAACAAAGTTAAAGTACAATAAAATTAAAGTGTAATGTACAAGTAAAGTTCCACAGTACCATCAGAAACTTTATTTTACATAATCGATCTGTTACAATTACATAATTCTGTTGAATCAAAAACGTTTAAAATATAGGAAACATCTGTAACGGAGGTCTACGACTTGTCGATCGTAACAGCTTCCAGCAACATTTCGTTCATCCAATATTTTTTCAATGATCGTTGGATCGTGAATCTGTATAATTACCGCGAAGAAGTGTAACGAGAGAAATTGAACGCGCAAATAGAGGTCCTCTAGCATCCAGCACGTAATTCCTGTTATCTGTCACCGAGATTCAACAGCTCGATTCATCACGATGCTGCGTACGTGAACAATACGGAAAAAGAAAGAAAACATTAGGCCAGAAACCGTGCGCATTTCTTTCTTTTGTTTTTTCCTTTGAAACATATCGCGTTAACGACATGTAAACAGGAATTCACTAACGTCCGATATTCTGTTTCATTCTCCTCTAATTTTGTTTATATTAGATTCTCTATTATGATTAGACCGCGGATGTTTATATAAATTCGTAGCTTTATTTAACACTATTACAGAAATACAATTAGGGAAATTCAACTGAAATAGAAATTTCTTTCATTCAATACAATTATGTATCACTACTCATTTATTACGTTATTTTCCTTAACAATAAAACAGAAACTTTACTTTCAATATTTTCGATATCTTTTCAAATTATTCTATGCAGTCTGTGTGTATTTCTACACTTTTAAATTTCCTATAAATGTACAATCTATTTATAACTCATTATAATGGTTTATAGTTTAAATTACGTTTGTAGAATACGTCTTACACTTGTCACCAGAGGGCCATCGACATCAACAAACGGCTACCGATGTTAATGCTTTCTCACTAGTGGTCACATTGACTGTTTGTTTCAATAAATATAAC
>NC_057786.1:3722640-3724406 GCF_014825855.1 Bombus pyrosoma | reverse complement strand
TAACACTACATAACGTTATACGTTATAACGTAATACTATATAATGTTATACGTTATATCGTAATGCTACATAACATTATACGTTATATCGTAATACTACATATCGTTATACGTTGTATCGTAACAGCACATATCGTTTTCGTTATATCGTAATGCTACAAAACGTTATTCGTTGTAACGTAGTACTACATAACGTTATATGCTATACTGTAATGCTACATTACGTTAAACCTTATATCGTAATACTACATAACGTTATACGTTATAACGTAATACTATATAACGTTATACGTTATATCGTAATGCTACAAAACGTTATACGTTATAACGTAGTACTACATAACGTTATACGCTATAGGGTAATGCTACGTAACGTTAAACGTTATATCGTAACACGACATATATTTATGCGTAATATCGTAACACCATATAATGTTATACGTCATATCGTAATGCTACATATCGTTATACGTTATGTCGTAATGCTACATAACGTTATACGTTATAACGTAACACTACATAACGTTATGCGTTATAACGTAATACTATATAACGTTATACTTTATATCGTAACACTACGTATCGCTATGCGTAATATCGTAATACCATATAACGTCATACGTCATATCGTAATGCTACATATCGTTATACGTTATATCGTAATGCTACATAACGTTATACGTTATAACGTATTACCATATAACGTTATACGTTATATCGTAATACCACATATCGTTATACGTTATATCGTAATACTACATATCGTTAGACGTTATAACGTATTACCATATAACGTTGTCCGTTATATCGTAATACTATATAACGTTATACGTTATATTGTAATGCTACATAATATTATACGTTATACCGTAATACTACATATCGTTATACGTCATATCGCAACAGTACATATCGTTTTCGTTATATCGTAAAGCTACATAACGTTATACGTTATAACGTAATACTTTATAACGGTATACGTAATATCGTAATGCTACATAGCATTATACGTTATATCGTGATACTACATAACGTTATACGTTATATCGTAATAGTACATATCGTTTTCGTTATATCGTAATGCTAGATATCGTTGTACGTTATAACGTAGTACCACATAACGTTATACGCTATAACGTAATAGTACATAGCTTTATACGTTATATGGTAATATTCTATAACGATATACGTTATATCGTGATACTACATATCGTTATACGTTATAAAGTACTACCATTTAACGTTATACGTTATATCGTCATACAACATATCGTTATACGTTATATCGTAATACCACATATCTTTATACGTTATAACCAAATACTACATATCGCTCTACGTTATATCGTAATACTAAATAACGTTATACGTTGGAACGTAGTACTACATAACGTTATACGTTGGAACGTAGTACTGCATAACGTTCTACGTTATATCGTAATGCTACATAACGTTATACGTCATATCGTAATGCTACATAACTTTATCCGTTATATCGTAATACTATATAACGTTATACGTTACAACGTAACACTACATAATGTTATACGTTATAACGTAATACTATATAACGTTATACGTCATATCGTAATGCTACATAACGTTATCCGTTATATCGTAATACTATATAACATTATACGTTACAACGTAACGCTACATAACGTTATACGTTATAACGTAATACTATATAACGTTATACGTTATATCCTAATGCTACATAACGTTATACGTTATAACGTAGTACTACATAATGTTATACGCTATAGT
>NC_057786.1:3713256-3722140 GCF_014825855.1 Bombus pyrosoma | reverse complement strand
TTATCTCCTCCACCTCTTCCAGTTCTTGCTCTCCCCAGTTCCATCTTCTTTGTCTCCTTTTGTTCCTTCTTTTTTCAAATACTACTATTTTTGTCTTTTCTGTGCTTAGCTCCAATTCTGCTTCTCTTGGAAATTTTCTGAATTTCCTTAGCATCTCCTTTAGCTCCTCTTCCCTGTCCGCCATTAACACAATATCATCCGCGTACGTCAGAGACCATACCTTTCTCCCTCCTATCGCTATGCCCTTTCCTTAGCTCATCTTCCAGCCCTGCCACGTAGATGTTAAATAATGTCGGGCTCAGCGGACACCCTTGTCTGACTCCCCTCACTGTCCAAAAGGCTTCCGTGTTACGGTTTCCGACTCTCACCACATTCCTCGTTTCCGTGTATAGTTCCTTAATTCTTCTGGTTTCGATCTCTGCCTTTAGCCGTTCGCCCAGTATCCCTGCATAGATCTTATATGCCGTGCCCATCAGCGTTACTCCTCTATAGCTCTTCGCTACTCTCTTAACGCCCTTCTTGTATATCGGACATATTACCCCTTTTTTCCAATCTTCCGGTATCCCTTCTCCGTTCCAGATCTTCCTTAGCAGCTCCCATAACGCCTCCCCCACCTCCATCGGTGCATACTTCCATACCTCATTTTCTAGCCCATCCTCCCCCGTTGCCTTCATCTCTTTCAGTTTTCTTATCTAGTATATCACCTCTTCCTTCTCTATATTATCTTCCCTCTCCTTTCTTATTTCCTCCTCCTCCCCCCGCTCCCCTGTTTTCCTGTCCTCTTTGTGCTCTTTTCCTTCTAGAATTCTCCATAAAGTGATTCTTCCACTCTTCTTCGCTTATTTCTTCATCTATGCCCTCTCTTCTTCTTCTGTATTTGTTTATGTACTTCCATACCTCTTGCTCTGTTCTAATCTTCCTGATCTTCTCCATTTCTTCTTCTTCGTGTCTTTCCTTCCATTCTTTGCACCACAGTTTGAATGCCTTCTTCTCCTCCATTAGTTCTTCTCTGCTGCATTTTCCTTTCCCGAACTTCGCCATCTTCCTTCTCACCTCTCTTTTCCTCTCTTTCCACTCCTTGTCATACCACGCTTTCTCTCCCATGCCCCATTTTCTTATCTTTACTCTCTTCTTTGGTATTGCTTTGTTTACCTTGTTTTTGATTTCTGTCCACAGCACCTCTACTGTTCTCCCCTCATATGTCCAATCTTTGCATTCCTCCAGGTACTTTTCCCTGCTTTCCCTTGTCCATTCCCTTCTCTTCTTCTCTTCTTCTCCCCTTTCTTCGGTTCTTTGTAGTTCTGGGCCCCCTATTTCTACTTCTAGCGGCATGTGGACCGACTCTGTTCTTTTTCCGACCTTCAATTCTTTTGTCGCCTCCTGGTTTCCAATCAAATAGTCTATTACTGAGTTTCCTCTCTCCCCAATATAGGTCCACTCCTCTCCTTCTTCATCCCTGACGTTTATTATCGTCCAGCCTCTCTGTTCCAGGTACCTAAGCAGTATTCTTCCTTCCGCGTTTATTTTCTTATCCTTTGATCGCCTGCTTCTTTCTTTCCCTAGGTCCTCGTTTACCTGCCCTCCCTCTTCTCCCGTTCTCGCGTTCCAGTCTCCGCCGACGATCATCACTTCCTCTTCTCTTCCGTCTACTCTTTCCTCTATCTCTTTTCATGTTCCTTTTGTGTCTTGATTATAGACCACTATTATCCTGAATGTCTTGTCCTTATATGCTATTTTCCTTTCCACCATATTGTCACTTATTTCTTTGTATTCCAGTTCTTTCAGTTCCTTTCTTAAACCGGTTATTATACCCCCTTTTGCTCTTCCTTTC
This sequence comes from Bombus pyrosoma, assembly GCF_014825855.1. Classification (NCBI taxonomy): domain Eukaryota; kingdom Metazoa; phylum Arthropoda; class Insecta; order Hymenoptera; family Apidae; genus Bombus; species Bombus pyrosoma. The sequence continues at coordinate 3,720,309 of NC_057786.1, read as the reverse complement.
TTCCTTATTCTCCTTGCCGCCCTACATTTCCATTCAAATTCTTTGGGTAGTCTGCTAATTATTTTACATTTCGAAGGATGATTAAATTTCCTTTTTCTTTTACGACAGAAACATTACGAATACTTTATTTTCTCTATTTTATACATTTTGTATATTAAGTAGTATTCTTTCAATTTTCGCACCTATACAGTGTCTGTAAAAAGCTATTTTATTTCGCAAGCTATTTTATATATTATTACAGCACTGATTTTGTTACTAATTAATTAAATCCAAGTATATTGTGTATCATTTAGCAACACTTTTATCTGACTACAAAAATACGCTACTGTGAAAATGAAGCGTACAACTTGATAAAAAAACAATTCGATATATCTTTCGTAACCACTATAAATTTCTCATAAATGCATACGTAATCTACAGTCACATGATGACATTCTCAACGTTTTTTAATTGCTGGAACAAAAACACTTGGCTTTGCAGCCTCTACGATACATGTACAAAACCTATTCCCCTTGAAATAAGACCTCAATAAAGCCTGCATCATCTTTCAACGGTTAAGAGAAAAAAGTAAGAACCAGGAACCAAAACAAATGTCATTGTCCTTTTGAATCGTTCGTAGCCCAGTTTCACAGGGAAGTTTGACGGTAAAGGAGACTGTACCAATTATCTCGTCCTCTGAAAGGTTCTGAGAACAAGTCGACGATCATCTCCCGCAGAGGGACAAGAAACAAGAGCAGAGTCGAAAGGCAACTGCTGAGAGGGAGATTGTATCAACGATATTCGTGGCGGAGCTTTCCGCTGATTTCCACGAGACTTCCTGGTGGAAGGCGCGGCACTAATCTCTTTGGCTGAAAGTCCGTCACCAAGGACCAACGGCTGTCTGCGGCGGTCGGATGAGACGGCCATGGCGACATCTTTTTTTTTATTATTTATTTAAATTTTACAATTTGTCCAGTAGGACATTTGGTAAAATATTATATAGCATGTGGATGGTTACCCTCAGCGGGGTACCATCTTCGTGTTTGTTAGGTTATATCCTTTGTGAGATCTGCTGGGTGTTTCCTTTTCAGTCTTCTTTCTATGCTTGTTGTGTTGATCGTTTCTGCAGCCAGTCGGTTTCGATGTGTTGCTATTCTTTCTCTGTACTTTACCGCGCATCTGCTAGTCTCCTCCTTGACCGTTGGTATTCGTAGGTTCTTCCGAATGTCCTCGTTTCTAACGTACCATGGGGCGTTTACTATGTTATGTATGTAGTATCGCGGACACAAGGCCTAGGAGTTAGCGGGTAAACCACATACAATGTCGCGAGAGCCGAGGCGCCGATGGGTTCATCAATGTGCCGTCGGTCCTTCAAGTGAATAGTTTCATAGAAAAGGTCTACGTGGCTTTGGCCACGAGGGGTCGCAGAACACGTGTGTGGTGGATCTACGGGAAGACAAAAGACATACCGGAGCAGTGCAGTTTTAGTTGAGAAGTCGAAGACGGTGAATCGAGAAGTCAGAGAGAGAGTGCGAGTTGCGTTGTCGATATAGTGCTGCTAGCGTTGTCAAGAGAGTGTGGTCCGCGTGAGAGAGAACGTTGGATCCGTTGTGTTGAGAGTTGTCTAAATTGTAGCGTGTTATTGCGATTAGTTCATGTTAAACTACCATCGTTCTTCTGTCTCTATTTTTACAATCCATTCATTGTAAATAAATTACAAATATTAGGATATAATAACAATATATTCCATTGAAGGTACTACATGTATTGATCGAAATTTTCAAATTTTTGTTCCACACGTTTATGAATAAGCCTCTCGACTAGTTATATCAATTGAATTGTCTAGCTCGAGTATGGCCCAAGCATCCCAAGCAGGCTCTCTTGAGCAAAATTACAACTGCACCGCACTACCTCCCCCATGGCAAAGGGGAAATAATGACTATAATAACACTAAAAAACGCAAGCGAGAAACAGTAAAAATAAAGACAAACACTAGCCAAAGAAAACTGACAATAAATCAGGTAACTACTTTTAATAGATTCTCAATATTAGAATCTACAGATGATTCTGTGGACGTAGTCGAAACAACAACAAATCTACATACAAACAGAAACCCTCCTCCCCCACCAATCTTCATCGATGATGTTATCGACATCCAAACGATGACCAAGTCCATCGAGAAAGATATAAGTAAAGAGGACTACACATTAAAAATTGAAAATAATCGGGTTAAAATCCTGCCAGCCAATCCAGACTCCTACAGAAAAATAACAAAATTACTAAAAACCCTAAATGCAAACTTCCACACTTTCCAATTGAAACAAGAAAGACCTTTCCGTGTGGTACTACGCAACGTCCACCATTCAGCCAACTTAGACGAACTTAAGTTCGAACTTTTAAAACTTGGTCATGAAGTAATTAACATCAGCAATATAAGACATAGAATATCGAAAAACCCGCTATCCTTATTTTTTATTGACTTAAAACAAAAGTCAAACAATAAACAAATTTACAACATCAATCGACTAATGAACTCAGTATTAAAAATTGAACCTCCTCTAGTAAAAAAAGAGATAGTGCAATGTAAAAGGTGCCAAAGGTACGGTCACACGCAGAAATACTGCAATCATAATGTCCGCTGCGTTAAATGTGCAGGTACACACCCTACTGACCAGTGCACTAAATCACCAGAAACTTCAGCAAAGTGCATCCACTATCAAGGTGACTATCCTGCTAACTATAAAGGTTGCTCAGCCTACGAAACCGTATATATAAACAAGTATCCTAAACTCAGAACCAAAGAGACGACCAATCAGATACCTAGTCCTCCAAAATTCACTACTACTTCAATCTCCTATGCCCAAGCAGTACAAGGAAATCAGAATAATCCGAATATACAAAGAGACCATTCTCAAGATAGTGTTCCCAATCCACAAAACACGGACCACTTCACTAGACTCGAAAAATTAATCGAGAAACAATCATAGCAAATTAACAACTTATTATCATTATTAAACACTCTTAATGGATAAATTAATAGGCACAGAAGCAAAATAAAACCAAGACGCATAGCTCTTTGAAATGCCAACGGTCTAGCTCAACACAAATTCGAACTAGAATTCTTCCAGAACAACAGCAAATCGACGTAATGCTCATATCTGAAACCCACTTCACCGACAAAAACTGTCTGAAAATAAACGGTTATAACTTTTATTATACCCAACACCCCAATGGAAAGGCCCACGGCGGCACCGGAATCATTATCAAATCTAGCATCAAGCATTACGAACTTCCATCATTCCAGAAAGACTACCTCCAAGCAACAATCGTAGCGATAGAAGACTGCCATGGTACAATCACAACTTTAGCAGTATATTGCCCTCCCAGACACTCCATTGCCAAAGAAGACTTTGATAACTTTCTTGACACTCTGGGCAATAGATTCATAGCAGAAGGAGACTATAACGTCAAACATACTCAATGGGATAGCAGATTAATCACAATAAGAGGCAAAAATCTCTTGAATAGCTTAAACACCAACAGACTCGACTACCTCACCACACATGAACCCACATACTGACCCACTGACACTAACAAAATACCTGACTTACTCGACTTCTTCATAACTAAAAATATCTCGCCAAGAAATGTCCAAATCAACTCCTCGGCGGACCTCTCTTCTGACCATTCCCCGTTATAGCAACATTCAGTTCAACAATTATCGAGAATCCACCCAATGGCTTTATTCATAATCAATTCACCAACTGGCAGCTCTTTAGAAAAGTATTTAATCACTTAACTTCAGCCTTAATTTAACTAAAAATTAAAGAAGATATCGATACAGGCACGGAATATTTAAACACGAGCATAGTAAACGCTGTCCGTTTCTCCACACCTACTAAGACTTCTATCAGCAAACGTGAATGTCCCCATTACATATTAAAAAAAATAGCAGAAAAACGTAGATTAAGAAGCGTATGGCAGACCCATAGAACACCGGATAACAAACGCAAACTAAACAACGCAACTAGAAAGTTAACGAAAATCATCAAAAATTATAAAAATGACTGTTTTCAAAAATATCTCGCCAATTTGTCCCCCACAGCTGACTCCAATTACTCACTATGGAGAGCTTCCAGGAAACTCACGCGCCCCCCAAATAATCCCTCCAATTCGCCGTCCACAAGGTGGATGGGCGCGTAGCCCTATAGAAAAAGCCAACCTGTTTGCTAATCACCTATCTAAAGTATTTAAACCCCATTCCTCCAAAACTGCCGCGGACATTACTGAATACCTGCACTCTCCCTTCCAAATGTCCCCTCCTATTGAACCCTTCACTTCTGAAGAAATTATAGAATTAATCCGTCGCCTAAATCCCAGGAAAGCAGCATGGTATGACCTAATATGCAATAAAGCAATCAAGAAACTTCCCATTAAAGGGATTGCACTCATCACATCAATTTTTAACCCAATTATTCGCCTTGAATACTATCCTAAGACCTGGAAAATTTCACTAATTACTCTCATCCCTAAACCCGGAAAACCAATATATGAAACTAAATCATATCGCCCAATTAGTCTTCTACCTACCCTGTCAAAACTATTCGAGAAGATGCTAACTGTTACGACCGTTCGCGAAGAAACGCGATTGTCACACGCTCAAGAAGGCCATCCGCGCAAAAACAGTAATCAGAGATAGACTCCGAGCTTCGGAGTACTTTCGACACATCACCACCTTATCATCATAATCTACACCAAGGCTGTGACGCACCTTAGTCCACATCAAGATAGGACATGGACCACCGAACTTCGGACTCCTTTGGACACATCACCATCCTATCATCATAGCTTATACAGAAGCTATGACACATTTTAGTTTACATCAACCCTCGACCTTCGGATACTTATCCACATCATAACCTACACCAAACCCTTCAACATCCTCAAACCAAAATGTATATAAACCGAGACCTCAGACAGCTCGGGCAGTACTTGCGCAGCCTTTTCTCCGGTTCAGTGTCAGTCTATTGCTTGTAAGTGGTGAATTTGTAATAACGGAGCTTAGTAGTTGGGTTACGACTCAGTGTTCTCTTCTTTTATCATTCAACCCTGAAGTCCACGTGACACATTCACAGACAAGGTGAACTCGTAGAATAAGGTTTTGTTCGATATTCTCGTTAAAGCTGATACTTAGCAGTAAGGGATTACACGAGCAGGGGACAACAGACAAAGGGGTTGAGACAGGAAACTTGATAATCAGAAGTTCGCCTATCATGACTTCCGATAGGACTACAGTCATTCATCCTGAATATACCTACCAGTTTTAGTCTAAGTATTGTACAAATACAATTTGCAGGAAGTTACCTGCTAACGTGTGTGCTTCACTTTGTTAATTCGGATGGAACTCTGAAGTTTCCCGATAACATGAATATTCCTGCCGATTCGGGGATAAAGCACTATCGAAATATCTCTGGCGAATTTATGGTGACAATGGAAATGTTATTTTCGACGATTTAATTTAATGGGGAATGTTTCAGCCCCGAATGGTTAACGAGTTCTATGCCACTTTACATCCTCCATAGTCCCTTTCTTTCCTTTTAATCAAGAGAATTTGATGGAATTGTAACAAACGACAGAATGGTTCAATGAAATTGGTCTATCGATTGAGTGGTAAAACGAAAAATAAATAATTTGTAACCTCATGCTCTTTAATCGTACAAAATTATTTCTAATAAGTACGAATTTCTATTGTATTTAATAAAACTTTAATCAGAAAGTATCTGTCGCAACTCATGTTAATTTTTCACGAAGTAGTGAGCAATTCAGTGGATCTCGAAATATTTGTAAATCCCGGCTAGACGAACCGTGGTGCACGTATTGTTGAAACGTATCGACGTAAGTGCGGATGCATTTGATCTGGTTTAGTCAATACGAAGTGAATTTTCCAATGGCTCTGTTCGGAAACCTTTTATTTTCTATGGGAAACACGATAGGAGAACGTCGTTTAGTAACACCTGGCTCGAGCCATTTACCAAAGGGTCGCGTTTTCCATTGGAGAAACCGTTTTCCGGTGGAAAGCTAACCTGCCTAGAATAGCGCGCTCTCGTCTTTATTCTGACCAGAAAAACTGATATGTACTTAAGCGTCAAACAATTTGTTCTTCTTAGTCACCGTTGCCGCTTTTCGATCAATTGTCATTCGTTTGAAATTCACTATTTTCTACCTATATTTCACAATCCTCGTTGCTTCTGGCAAATGGCATTATTATTGATTTTGTATATGTGCACTTGTTCTCTCTTTTCCTTTTTTTTTTTACTTGGCAGAATGCAGATATTACCGATGCACAGTTTGATGGTCACGTGATAACATACCTTTATATACAACTTTTTTTTTTTATTTAATACTTTGCATTCACAATTTGTCCAATTTGGACATTTGGTAGAATTTTTTAGCTGTTTCATTATCATGTGGGTGGCTAACCCCCAGCGGGGTACCATCTTCGTGTTTGTTAAGTTATATCCTTTGTGAGATCTACTGGGTGTTCCCTTTTCAGTCTTCTTTCTATGTTTGTTCAAATACAAATTTAGATTTATTGACACTTCTCTCAAATATCTATGGATTCTATATCTTCTTGCCTGTTAAGTTACATAATTCATTCAACATAATTATCTACAAAGAGCTACATTCTTTTTATACTGTGAGTCATTAAGTCCATTTCACGAATGCCACACGGAGTTCATCATGAGATGGCACCTCTTCGTTACCATTTCTTTTGCTGTTTCACAGTCAAACCAGTTTATTGCATCAGTACTTGTGACGTCTACGGTTGTGGCTTTTCCCACAGCCCATCGGTTTTGAAGTCTGCCGGTCGTGGCACGCTCATGAACCATATAACATATTCAAATCACATTCATCAAACTGTTGTAATCTTGGAATTTGTGTGACAAGATTCACCTCCTCCGCCCTGATGATTTACCCGGTAATGCCCAGCATCTTTTCTAACCATTTCTTTTATTTAGTTCTCCTCCTTGAAATTCGGCCAATTGGTTGAAAGATAGATGGAAACGGAAATTT
>NC_057786.1:3709139-3712756 GCF_014825855.1 Bombus pyrosoma | reverse complement strand
GATGATATTGTGTTAATGGCGGACAGGGAAGAGGAGCTAAAGGAGATGCTAAGGAAATTCAGAAAATTTCCAAGAGAAGCAGAATTGGAGCTAAGCACAGAAAAGACAAAAATAGTAGTATTTGAAAAAAGAAGGAACAAAAGGAGACAAAGAAGATGGAACTGGGGAGAGCAAGAACTGGAAGAGGTGGAGGAGATAAGATACCTAGGGTACATACTACAGAAAAACGGCAGCGATAAGAGGCACATACAAGACAGGAAAAGGAGAGCGATGATAGCAATGAAGAAAACATGGAGCGTGGGAGAAAGAATATTCAAACAGGACTACAAGAGGAGAATGAAGATGTTTGAAGCATTAGTAGAGAGTATGGCGCTGTTTGGAGTAGAGGTATGGGGTTGGAACATGGAAGAAGCGCTAGATAAGATAAAAAGAGGGTACGTAAAATGGATCTTAGGTTTAGAGAGGATAACACCAAACTACATATTGACAGAAGAGTGCAAGATAGAAGAAATCAAGGTAAAAGCACTAAAAAGAACAGCGAGGTATGAGGAAAGAACTCTAGAACCGGAAAAGGAGCTGGTAAAAGAGTGCATAAAGGTAAGAGAGAGAAACTGGGGAAATGGCCAGGAAGGGAAAAGAGCAAGAAAGAGAAAGAAGGAACTAGTAGAGGTGAGAAACGGAGGGACAGAGAGGGAAGCAGGAGGAGAGCAAGAAAGGTGGGGACAGAAGACCAAATTGTAGAAGAAAGAAGGAAGAGAGAAACAGAAGAGAGGAGGAAAAGGATAAGGGAATCCAGATACAACAGATACTACAGGAACATAACCAAAGAGGAGACGCCAAAGTACCTGGAAGGGAGGATGAAGTGGAAGGACAGAAAAATGATAGCCAGGTTCAGGTGTGGAAACGAGACTAAAGCGAAGGAACATTGGAAAGAGGAAGAAGAGGACCTGAGACATGTAATAGAGGAATGTGAAATAACAGGAGGAGCAAAGGACATGGAAAAAACATTGAATGAGACTGGGGAAGGACTAAGGGACTTAAGAGCAATAATAGACAAAAGAAGGGCAAAGGGAATACAAGACGGGGTAGAAGGACAGGAAGGTAGCGCAGCAAGGAGAAAAGAGATCAAAGGACATAAGGTGTAGTCATAAGTGGCAAGAGTTTATAGTCATTAGTTATAGCGACTAGAGATAAGAATATGCTAAGGAGTGCAATACAATGTAAATCGAAAGTTCGTCCAAAGCCGAAAGGCACGGACTAGAATAAATAATAATAATAAAATAATTAGAAATTCGTTTGTAGTTTGAATAAAGAAAATTAAGTATTAAGGTATGATTAACTTGACTGATGGCTTATACAGCAATTGTATTTATTAGAAGCGTGCGATATGTGATTTAGTAAATAAATAATGATTTTAGACTAAAGTGCTGTTTTCAGAATGGAACTGAGAAGAATAATAGGAACTGTAGACGGAGATTTAAAGCTTCACGGCTATGTGATTTTTAAAAATAGAACAGGATGCTAATTTAGTGTTGTGACATAAAACAGAACGGGGTAGAAAATTAAGTTAAAAAAATACGGAAGCGAGATATACATCAACTGGCAACGAACTTTTTTTAAGGATTTTCGAGTGTTTTCGGCAAGATTCATTCCTGTTTCTCTTTTCGATTTCATCTTTCTTTTCTAATTTGTTATTTGAATAAATTTTCAATGAAATTTTACATTACAGTTATATACAGTCTTCTTTCTAAAACAATGAAATCTAAAATCTACTGTTTGTAATAAACTGCGAAGGTAATGTTACAAAAGAATTATTTTTGACCTAAATAAGGTTCTCTAAGCTGTGTCTAATTATTTATAAATCTTTGCAAAGCTAAAGAAATAGATATTACAAACAAAAGCATTCTTATATATTCAAATCTAGATGAATGAGTTAGAATTATTTCCATTTTTAAATCACTCAAATTTTAAGTAATCTGCAATTTTGTAGTCCAATATTATTTTCAAGTAACGTTGTCACTACCACATAGTTTAAATGCCGATCCAATATATCGTTAGAAAAATGAATAGCAGAAACAATAAGTTAAACACAATCTATTCAAGCTACGCTCTCTGATATTAAATACTTTATAATACGATAACGCAAGGGTACAATAGTGCAATACAAAGACATAGATTCCGTCATAATTAATTAACGGCAGCATAATTATCGCTTATTTATTTAATTTAAATTTATCAATAGTTTATTGATATATTAAATCTCGTTTGGTTTTCAATTAAATGTTTATGAAACGTGATAGAATTAAATACTTAGATGAATAATCAACCATAGTTGCTTCAACTTGTGATTTTTAATAAAAAATGAATCGTAACCGATCGATCAAAATATCAAGACTCTTTTCTGTTTAGATTAAACATGTCCTTAGACTAAGCACGAAAAACGGGAAAATCTGCGACGGACTAAGGAATAGAAGAAACACATAGTCATTTACTCATTAATAAATGTGGCGGCTATGGCTAGACATCGCGACCCTCCACTAAATATTCAAGAGAGGCTAGATCCTCAAAAGCAAAATGAAACTCTTTTGATCGCGGCATATCCGCCGTGAAAGTGTCTGAGAGACGGGGAAAATCGTATTTCACTAACGGCCATGTCGCTACCAAAGCAAGGATTATATTGGATTGGCAATGGTTCGCGTGTGCGTTAAGAAGAGAATGGAACTTTTGAGCTTCCAAGTACTTCACGTTGCTAGCTGCCGTTTTAATAACACAATCATGCGTTTATGTACTTTAATCCATTGTGTGTTGCATTATTAGGCAGCAGATATTTATTCAGCTATGGGAAATAGATGGCAAAAATTTGCAGAATGTACATAATACTGACAACTCTCAAGTTGCAGCATACGAGATGTTGTCTTTTTTCCAAAAAATCTTTAAATCTTAATTGGTAGCTCTTTCAAGTCATCATACATAGACATATTTAACCAAAGTAATAATTTCTATCTTTTATCGAATCAATGCACGTTCGTAATGACTAAATATGTAGATGGTTTTATTCTTTCAAATTGAGGAAAATGATCAATCCTCCGATTAAACAAACCTTGAAATAGGTCAGTGAGTGTCTCTGTTTACGGTTCCGTAAACGCGTACATTAAAAAGGTCGTTTATAATATAATAGCGCGGATCTCTTTGACCTTTTTCAAATGTTTTAGGCACATGTGTATAGAAGAGACATAATCAAAATTTACTAACAGTAGATAATCGACTGTTTACATATTTTCTTGAAATGTATACTTGTATACTTGTACTAAACATTTCCCAGTACGTTTGAAATTTGACCAATTTCGTCGGATTACATTATATTATGTTTGAGTGTTTCCTATAACTATGAATATGTCGGGTTAGCGTTAGGATTAGAGCGTGAAACAAACCTTCGTTGTGATTAGACATTGTCGTTATGCAATAGAGAAGATATTGACTAGAGCAAATATGATTGTTACAGATATCGACAAGTAACCGTGGTAATTAGATACTCGAGACGCTAATGACAATGATCCTAGGTTCGATAACGAATCCGCGGTCAACGGGATAGTAGATGTATGCTCTCACAAAATCTA
>NC_057786.1:3707249-3708639 GCF_014825855.1 Bombus pyrosoma | reverse complement strand
TTAGGTAAACGTTTATCCCTTGACCGCGGCTACGTTGGCGACTGATTGTCGCCTCGGGCCCAAGCTCATTGTTACAAATCTCGAATAAACACAATCGGATTGAATGACAATTATTTAATTATGGCTATGGTAAAATCCGGATTACAATATTACGGGATTCTCCCCAAGTTCCGAAGAGAGGCTCCGGTGTTCTTTCATCTCCGACAAATATAACACATGAGCTACTGTATTATAGAAATCCATCGAATATTATGATTATTTACAACGACCAACAATGCGGTAGTAATATTTCTGTGATAAATTTTAGTGACGTTAAGTTGACGTGATTTTGTATTTTCTTCTCTGTTTCTTTCTTTAATACGGTTGATATATAATGATATAATGACAAAATTATTTTTTATTACTACTTTCTCATCGATAATTTCACAATTTCGGGACAGAAATATACAATTTCCAGACTAGATTAATTATAGAAAATTTAGTTTATGTATTTTGAAACAATTTACCCGTAAAATATATATCCTTTTTTTTTTAACAGAAGAACACAGCTATATAAAAATTGAAACAAATATCAAATTTGTATGCTCTAGAGGAATTGATATAATAACGTCATAATATTGAAAAGATTGCTCCGAAAAGGTAATATTTGGATAGAAGGGCATGCTCGTCATTACCTTGATAAAGCGGTCGTTTGAAATATTGTGTATAGCTAGTATAATTTACGAAACTTGAATTTAATTGAGAAATTTGATGAATTATTCAAGATCGTGTTTGATATTTTTATTAATACTCTTGTGCGGTATCATTCGATCAATGCGTTAATATGTGGAAAATTTCTTGCAAAACCGGCATTAGTGGAATAGCGTGATACGAATTCTGTGGCATTACTATATTTGGCAGAATTCTACCAAAGCGAGAGAAATTTCTGTGTAGCCTGACTCTGCAGAACTAATTTCCCAAACGTGCTCGTATATTGCTAATTACTGGCGAAATTACTGTATTTAAGATATTAATTTTCCTACACCGCAGATAATTATAATTTCCAGTCTTTAGACTCGCTAGAAAATATTCTACGTTCCTTCGATTCTTCGTTCTATTTATTTTTTTCATTATTCGTATTACATTCCTATATACAGTTCTGCCCGGGCAACCGAGGCAAACAGACGTGTGCTCCGGTGTAGTGAATCAGAAAAATATTTCAGAGTTAAATAAAATTAATGATTAGTGATAGTGAGGGGAAACCCAGCAATGCAGCAGCAGATACCAACAATTAAAATTGCAACAAAAGGTGAAAGATATTATATAAATAGGTTGGTAGATTTACCAGCCCTAAACCAACAGCAACAAGTTAATAATAATCAAAATATGGAGATAGAAGAAATGAATGAGC
>NC_057786.1:3699913-3706749 GCF_014825855.1 Bombus pyrosoma | reverse complement strand
GGGGGATGGCAGCAATGAGTCACATAAATAAAATAGAAACAGAGCAAGCAAAAATCCTAAGGACAATAGTTAACGCTCCATGGTACGTCAGAAATGAAGATATACGAAAAGACTTAAAGATTCCAACAGTTAAAGAGGAAATCGCCAGATATGCAAAAAAATATAAAGAAAGACTTGCAACACACCCAAATCAGCTGGTAGCTGAAACGAATAAAGCAATAATAGAAAGAAGACTGAAGAAGAAGCGCCCTGCAGACCTCACAATAGAACAATAAACAACCTGGAAGATGGAGTCCCGCTGGGGGTAACCATCCTCATGCTATATTTCATCAAAACCCAAACTATAATATTTTACCAAATGTCCTAATGGACAAATTGTAAAATGACTTATTTAAAAATAAAAAAAAAAAAAAAACATTCCTATATACTTCTTCCATATATATATTTCGTATCTGTATTTCATATACCAAACATGTATGAAAGGACAGCAATTAATTTTACGTATAATGCTAAATCGCTACGTATTATTTAAAAAAATGTTGAGCAACTCGAATTCGTTCAGAAATTCAGATACGAGTTTTTAAAAAATACATGATAAATCCCTAAAGGTTTATCTCAGCGTACAGAGTTTAAAATTGTTCCCATATGAAAAAATAGGAAAATAGGAAAATATTTTTCCGTACATTTCTTGTATTTCGCTGTTGTTATACGCTTATGTTCAGTAATAGAAGAGAAATTTATGTACACTTCATACGCTTATGTTCACTCAACTTGAATGTCATCATTGACATCATACGTAACGTGTTTGTTAATATCAAGAGAGAGGAGAAACGCGATGATTTGCAATTCCTGTTTTCTTCAGTAGAAAAGCATTAAATAATATGAAAAGTCAGAAGAAATATAAATTCATCTGGCTGTTTCCGTGTAGCATTTACGTTTATTTTCAATGAAATGTTGCAAAATATATATCTTTTGTATCTGATAGCAGAAATCCTGACATCTTTAGAATAAAGAGATAATTAGTTTCCAAATCGTTCATTTTGAATTCTTAATGATTTTATTCAAATTGTTCAAATTCTCGATACGCATCAGTTTCTCTTATTTTATCTGTTGAGATTATTAGATGTATAATGAGAGAGCCGCGTGAATAAATTATAAGGTAGAAAAATATATTTGAAATACGAAAGTGAAAAGTACAAAAAATTGAAATAATAATATGAGCTGGTCCAGATCCGCACGCTAGCAGTGTTACTCTATAACTGAAAAACCCCGAAGCCAACGTCGCCTGTCGACTGTTTATCGTCTGCTTTCTTTGCAGTCTTTTGTCTATGCGCTGTCCAAGGCTTCAGTCCTTTAGAAAGCTAAAAAGACCAGATGTAGAGTTTTCTTAAAAGCGGTGACCTTCAACATTATCGAACCCGCGAGTATCTGACCATAATCGTTTGCAGTTTATGCCTGTTCCAACACAAAGGATATAACCTAACAAACACGAAGATGGTAGCCCGCTGGGGATAGCCAGCCGCATGATAATCAAACAGCTAAAAAATGTCCAAATTGGACAAATGGTGAATGTAAATTGTAAATAAAAGAAAAAAGAAATTCCTGTTCTATTCCGGTTCCAGAAACGTTGTGCACGATTCAAACAAAATGTTCCAGCGTGAAATGGATATTATCACATAACCATTCGGCCAGCTCGTATTCAGAACGTATTTCGCATATCGTTCTGGCGACGCTGCTTGCCTTTCTGTTGAAACTGTTGCCATTACCTCTAAAGTGTTTAGCACTTCTTGTCGCGTAACTATCGGTTTGATCTCGACGTTAGCGTACGGACGTTTGCATGTAAACGGAAACATCAACATGTTGCTAGACGCGCAGAGTGATACAGCATTTGACAAGTTTCTTTGTTGGCAAAGAAACAATTGGCGAGCGCCATTCCTTCTTTTATAAATCGCCTTTCGTTTAAACTTATTCATATCAGATATTATTAGGTACTACCAATTTTCAACTGATCAAAGAATACAAGAACACAAAGTTCACATTTAGTTCAAACAACATTTGATTCAAACACAAATACGTCATTTTCACGTGCTTTCTGTCGTAACAATTTTTGGGACTTTCTGACAACTCACATTACCAGAATTACCAGTTAAATACACGTCTTATAATATTTGCAATATTACTATGTAATAATATACTGTTGTTAGTAAAATTAAAATATTTGACACTCAAGAATAAAAATTATTGATAATTAAACCCCGATACTGGATTATACAAAACATCGTATGCCAAATTTATCGACGAATAGAAACGAAAATATCCAGTCAAAGCGGAAAATTCAACACGGAGCGTATCGACTATCCACACAATATTAATTTAAATTTGTCAAAAATATTCATTTTAACTTGTCGATTTAAAAATTCCAAAGCACTACAAATTGTGTACCACATTACATTTATCTCGATTCGACGATACACAGGTGCATACAATTTTCATGCTCGTTTCGAAGAAAACAAACACAAACTGTGTTGTTTTACGACGTCTTCTTCGAAAGTGAACTTGGCGATGGGCCAGGCGTGGATCGCCCAGTCGTCGTTGATCGCATGTCGGAACAAATATTGAAATGAGACTACCGGCGCCTATGAAGGTTTCCTGCACGAAGAGAAAAAAAAAAGAAAAAAATTACCTAATTTCCCGGCACGAATCGATCGGAAGGACCAACTTTTTATTTCCGGCTAATTGGCAGCTCATTATTTCGAGATGGAACTCCAGTCGCTGACGAATTATCGATAGAGACATTTTCACGTGGAATTCAGGGTTGAATGATAAAAGAAGAGAATACTGAGTCGTAACCCAACCACTAAGCTCCTTTATTACAAATTCACCACTTACAAGCAATAGACTGACACTGAACCGGAGAAAGGGCTGCGCAAGAACTGCCCGAGCTGTCTGAAGTCTCAGTTTATATACATTTTGGTTTGAGGATGTTGAGGGGTTTGGTGTAGGTTATGATGTGGAGAAGTATCCGAAGATCGAGGGTTGATGTCTTATCTCTGATTACTGTTTCTGAGCGGATGGCCTTCTTGAGCGTGTGACAACATCGATGACGTTGTGACATCAATCCACATTAGAGGCCGGATGTGTGCAGGTCCTCACCGCGTACCCTCAATTACTTCAAGGACCCACCAGAAACTTAAACTTTTAGTTTATTAAGTGTTATCGGTTTATGGATGGTACTTGGAACAGTCCTTGGGTTATTATACGGGGAAAGAGGTAACTACCTAATGGGAAAAACCCAATGTTTAACTAACGAAAAAGCTGGTTTTTTCCATAAACAATATCACCTACTAGCCACGTTGGTAGGAGGCTTCCTTCTCCTATCTTCATTTATTAACGTGGACTATAACCAATTGGCATCGTGGATCGTTAGCCTCACTTTTCCTAACGAAAAGTGCGAACAGCGAATCCGCGTTGTTAATTCAAAAGGGCACACCCACACCGAGCTTTCCTCCGTAATGACACGAGAACACCTGAAGATAGAAAACTAAACCTACGAGCAGTCAACATCTCTCAGATCAGTCAAGCTTATTGTAAACCTGTGCTGTGTTAGCGAATAAAGTTGTGTTACGACTCAACCTTCTCTTTTTTTATCATCTAACCATCAAGTTTACGTGACAACGTCCTGAATTCGAACGTGATCGTTTTGACGTCGTTCTAATCCATCACGAAGACTTGTTTAGGGATAGACGGAATCATTGAACTTTTATATTTCGTTTATTAAGGTGTAACGTTCCGTTCAAATACCAATATTTCATTTATAATTTCTTTTTCGGTTATTTATGTTTCAGTTATTCTTATCATTTTTTAACATTGTAGTTATAGGAGATAATTTTAAGAATATACGTAATATATTTTTCGCGATTATTTTTCTTTTTATTATTATTATTATTATAAATATTATTATTTTGAGGGAATTCGGGTATCTATTTATAGTAAACATTGACATTTTTAAATCATGGAAATTTTTCTTGGATTTCTGCACAATATCTATTGATCTAATGCAGTATTGTCTCTATACTATACGCAATTGATGGAAAATCGCGATTCCCTGACGATGAATTATCGCGTAGAATGTAGAGCACTCGATTGGGACTCGCTATTTTTCCGGATATAAAGGACAGTTCGAGTGAAAGAGAGAGAGAGAGAGAGAGAGAGAGAGAGAGAGATCCAAAAGTGGACTTGACGAAAAGAAACATATCGGTTGGATAATGTTAATGCAACAACGCACTTTTTTCTTTTTCCATTTCTCGTTCAACAAATCTTTTATCAGTGTAATAGCGAAGCATTTCTGATTAAAACAGAACCAAACACGATATATGTAATTTAAATCATATTTTCTTATTTAATGATTTTAACTTAGTTTCTTTCGTCTATTAAATATATATGTACATACATGGAAATGAGATTTAAACTATATCGTGTTTGGTCTGATTTTAATCGGAAAAATCTGACAAATACCTCAGTGAACGTTTTATTTAAAAAGGCTCAGAAATGAAAAAGTTTCGTTATTGTCTCACGAATAATTAGTATTGTTTCATGGACAATTGAATTCGGTTTAGGTCGCACTATGTTAAGAAACGTCAAGTTGGCATGATCGCTAGTTCCTACAAGCTAAGTTGGTACGACTTCTAGCGACGCTCTTTTATCTTAGAAGTTGTATCCTGTGCGTTAAGACCTGTTGTACGAGGCGGAGAAATATATTAAAGATAAATCGAATCTGTGTGAATCGATTAATTATCAACCCCAAACCTACATTAATTAACACACTACTCGGACGTCAAACTTCATGGTGTGTCAAAGGGAATACTAGGACCCATTGAGGCACCCATTATGAGTAACAGGCGATCAATTATCAACTGTACAATTTTTCTTTCTTGATGAAACAATATACAAGCTACTTTATGTACCTTTTTCAACAATGTTGCATTTACGCAAACTTTACTCATTATTCCACTGTTTAGATTTTGATGATTTAAATTTAAATAACTATTTTTCGTAAGGTAGTTAAGAAGTGTGATTTTTGAGATATTTCTTATGCAGAATATTATATAGCGGTAGTGAGTATTTAATTGAAATATGTAGAAAGGAGCAACCTTTTTTACAAATGAATCTTATTCTTTTTCAAATGTTATTAATATTTTATTTTATATTAATTCATCCTATGTAGAAGTTCTGGGTTTACAATTTATGCTATTAACAATGTATGAATTTACTTATATAAGAACTGACATATAAAAGAATTTTTTCTGATAAAAGATTTCGTTTTCTAGAAAGATTTTATATGTTTTAATAAATAGGAAAAAATATTTTATTTAATATTTTACTTGGAAAAGATCTTTTAAAATGCACCATTTTCAGATATTCTTATCTGAGAAACTACAGTATTACAGAAAGTACTGTATCGTAGTACAATAGAGTACAAATGGTAACAGTCGTGCGTGACATTTAATACAAATGATCATTTGTGTTATGTAACTTCCGTTCGATTGACTCATCTATTACAGTTATACCAAGCAAATTCTACCTACGATTTCAGTATCAAAGCATTCATTTACGACATGCTATTGTTTAAAAGGTTATAGGCTACAAAGAACAGGTATTAAACTTCTTATAACAAAGTGTCATGTTTTCAAAAATTGACAATTTGTTAAAATATAATGGAAATTTATTTTCACGTTCATACATTCAGTTACCACATATATATATATATATATATATATATATATATATGTCGAATTGGCATTATGATTAGGGTTGGAGTTAAAGGGGCGTGAAACGAACCTTCGTTGTGATTAGACATTGTTGTTATGCAATAGAGAAGATATTGAGTGCGAATATGATTATTACAGATTTCGACAAGTAACCGTCGTAAGTAGATACTCGGGACGCTAATGACAATGATCCTAGGTTCAATAACGAATCCGCGGTCAACGGGATAACAAAATGCGCTTGCCTCCAAAGTCCAAGCTGTACTCAACATCCTTGTCTACGGTACAAGTGTTACTCAACTAACTTTTTGTCAAAACATAGAATATCCACCGAGCACAAAGGCACTATGGAACTCGCTCATGCGACCTCGCGAGAGAGTGACCTTCCGTCACGATGATGCTGCAGAGGAAAACTATATTCGCGTGTGTCTAAGGACACGAGATCATCGGATTCGTGGAGCGATGCCTTCGTTCGGCAAGTGAGGGAAATTGACCTTGCTGTTAATTGGTCAATTTCCATATCGGTGGTTAGAAAAGGATGCTTTCCCTTGAGGGAAAGTTGCTAACGGGAAGCGCCGTTCCTGAGAAAGTAGGTTTCCCCTATCTTCCCGTAGTTGAGACAAAGACAGTCTATCTGTTTGAAGGACTTTAGTTGACTACATCTTAGGATTTATAACGGGTCCTCCGACTAGCTGAATATGTACTGTGGAGAATAGGGTGTGCGTGTGGCGAACCACGGTACACAAACCGTTGGAATGTTTACTGTCGCGTGCCGCTACAACTATTTCTTTTAACGAGAGCTATAGAATTACTCCAACCCTATCATAGGTAAACACGTTCATCCCTTGACGACGGCTACGTTCGGCGACTGGTTGTCGTCTCGAGTCCAAGCTCCGGTGTCCTTTCATCTCCGACATATACATCTTTTTACCAGCATGAAAATTACACGTTCGACATTACAATTTACTTGAAATTTTATACATTTTATATTGTGATTGAAATTTTATTTGATTTAATTGTGACATTTTCATTGAAATCAAAATTTTTAACATTTATTTAGTATTTCAGTTG
>NC_057786.1:3693082-3699413 GCF_014825855.1 Bombus pyrosoma | reverse complement strand
ATCAACGCAAGAATAGAAAGAAGACTAAAAAGGAAACACCCAGCTGATCTCATAAAGGATATAAACTAAAAAACGCGAAGATGGCACCCCGCTGGGGGTAACCATCCACATGCTATTCAATCATATGTTATAACATTTTACCTAATGTCCCACTGGACAAATTGTAAAATTAAAAATAAACAATATAAAAAAAAAAAAAGAATAATCAAACTAAGGCTAGGGAAGATGAAAGTGATAATAGTTCTGAACGCTTAAACATTCCTAGGAGATCCAGGCGTAATAAGAGAACTCCAGTAAGGTATCCAGAAAAAGAAAACATTAGTGAGATTCATGCAAACTATTGTAGAGTAGATATCCCTTGTACATTTGAGGAGGCGATTTGTTGTGAAATTAGTGAAGATTGGAAACAGGCTATGGATAAGGAAATAGAATGTCTCCATAAGAATAAAACTTGGAAATTGGTAGAAAGGGTAAAAGGCAAAAAAGTATTAGATGTAAGATGGGTTAAAAGAAAGTCCGGGGGACTGGTATGAGTGTTTTGATAGGTATGTGACAAGATTAGGTTTTAAGAAGAATAACATAGAGTTGTGCCTATATACTCATGGAGAGGGAGAAAATGTTGTTTATTTGTTAATATATGTGGACGATTTGTTAATCTGTAGTAAAAACAACAAAATGGATACAAGAATTTAGTTGGCGCATTGCTGTATATTAGTGTAAATACCAGACTCGATGTAAGTTATAGTGTGAATTATCTGAGTAGATTTCAAGGTTGTTGTAGCGAGACACATTTTAAATATGAATAGAAAGAAGACTAGAAAGGAAACACCCAGCTGATCTCATAAAGGATATAAACTAAAAAACACGAAGATGGCACCCCGCTGGGGGTAACCATCCACATGCTATTCAATCATATGTTATAACATTTTACCTAATGTCCCACTGGACAAATTGTAAAATTAAAAATAAACAATATAACAAAAAACATTTTAAATATGCTTTGCTAATATTGAAATATTTGTACCGGACTAGAGATTTAAGGTTACATTATAAAAGGAATGAAAAGTGTGAAACGATCTATCGTTATGTGGACGCTGATTGGGCAGGAGATCATTTAGATAGGAAATCGACTTCTGGATATATAATTAGACTGTATGGAAATGTAATTGGTTGGAAGTCTAAAAAACAAAGGCGTGTGACAAAAGCCTCGACGTATGCAGGTGACTATCGGAAGCGGTGAGTGAATTAATGTCTATCAGAGAAATTGTGAAGATCTTCAATGTAAATCTAGATGGTAACCCTGTAAAAATTTATGAGGATAACTCTGGAGCGATAAGTATATCAAAGTACGGAAATTTTACGAAAAATTCTGAACATATCGAAGTTCATTATACTACGTTCACGAGTGCTTAAAGGAAAATAAGATAAATATAATTAAAGTAAATACAGACGAAAATACTGGGGATATTTTTACGAAGGCACTGTGTAGAGAGAAATTCCAAAGGTTTAGGTCATGGATGAATGTAAACTAAGAGGAATGTAAATAAAGCAATAAGTGCTATGGTTTCTGTTAAGTAATTCGACAAAGCATGTAAACACGATTAAGTATACAGTATAATTGTAAGGAGACGTGTTAGGAAGATGATACATTTACACTGTACATGTGAATGTGTGTGTAAGAGTCAGAGGGCGTTCAGGCCTTAGTTGGGTCAAAAGATTATTGGCAGTCGTTAAGAAGCATCTGGAAGAGTCGGTTGACAACAAGCGTACGTACGAGTAGGTTTTCGAGGTCTTCAGAGAATAATATATATGTATAGCTGTAGTGTGTGAATAAAATAAACTTTTGTATTTCGGAATCCCTCCTATATCTTTACAGCTGCGATATGCCTAATGCTGATGTCTAAAAGGTTATTTCGGAAACAGTTAAATACAGATGAAAATTTATTAATACAAATTACATGATTTTCAGCGTATTGAAAGAAACCGCTCCTGTTAATCACAAGTATTCAAAATTGTTTGAAGAAATTACGTTAGTCATGTTCATTTGAGAGATTATGGCAGCAATACATGTGACAAAAAAAATTGCATTCTTATTATCAATGTTACGATATGTATATATATGGGTTCTAATTAATGTAATGTCCTATTTATATCCCGATATTTTATTTTGTATTTATTATGCATACGATCGAAATTAACATTCCGACGAGCAACGGTACAAGCACTTTCATTGATGATTCGATAATAGTAGTAGCCGTCGATGCTATCGTTCGACAATTTTCATTAGAACTAATAAGCATTACGATTTTTATACATTCATATTTTTACTAATCTAATTATTACAAACCATACCATAATATATGCATATTTTCATATATATCGCATTTTGAATCTAATTACGTACGAAATCCAATGTTGTGGACCCAAAAGAACGAGGTGTTTCGTGAGGGGCGGGTCTGCATTCTGTCCGCAATAATACAAATGTTTAATTAAAAAATTGGTGAACTAGTGAAATAGGTGGGCTTTAAGCAATCATGCGTGCAATAGATTGAGTTTACGCATTGACTTTAACACAATTTGCTATGGAGTCATGAACGTAAAAATCGCAAATATATTGCACTTGTTATCGATGCAGGCACATAATTCCATTCTTGATTAAATTTTTAAAATTATCGCATGCAGTCTTTCGCGAACCCTAATCCTGATATTTCTCGATTGAGGATGTTACTGCATTGATTATGTGACGTCAATCCACATTAGAGCGCAGGTATTTGCGTACCCTCAATTACTTCAATGACCCACTGTTACGTCTAGGGACACTCTACCTAGACCAGGTCACACACCGCGGGCAAGATGGCAATCAGATGTCCGCACATCCTTACTGCATACCCTCGATGGTCTTAAGGACCTATCATAAATCTCTGGCATTTTATAGCTAAAGTCCTTCAGACCGTACAAACATTTTTTTACTGATTTGTTTCCAAAGCCTGTTGTTTATTACACGAAGACACGAGAAAATTAGTTTTCCTCACGTACGATACTTTACACTAGCAACTATCTATCGAGGGCGGCTAAGACCCTTCCTAGTCCCCCAAGCTTCCTTTATCCAATCGGAGGCAATGTCTATTGTCCTCACTTTCCTAACCAAAATTGTCATCAACAAATCCGATGGTCCCGTGTCCTTAGACACACCCACCCCTACCTTTGCTCAGACACAGTATCATCAGTAAAAACTCACTTATTCTTCACCGTTAGAATAGTCAACATCAGTCACGATTATTGAAAACCTGTGCTGTGTTAGTGAATAAAGTTGTGTTACGACTCAACCTTCCTTTTTTTATCATCTAACCCTCAAGTATTACTTGGCCACACTATCGCAGATGTTTGCACTTGCTTGCTACAATCTGCTCTGCTAATTTGGTTGATAGATGTTTTGTCGAATTTGTCGCACATATAGATCGCCTCTGAAGGTTTCAAACTCGTGCTGCAAAATCAATAATAAGTGGACATATTCTTCACGCTATAATTACAAATATAATATTCGTAGACCATGAAACAACGTCTGCGTGTAACTTATTCTTACCTATAAACTTTTTCCCCAATGTCGTGCAGATTCGCATTACTAAAAGCTGTGCTGACGTGGACGAAGCTAATCAGTTCGTTTCAAAGTTCGACGACACGAGCAGTACCCTTTTTATTGACATTAACAGCCACGTGCAACGGCTCGTTGAATCTCACAGTAACCGCGACGTAAAACAGTATGTTTACTTTCTCTAACAACAGATTTTCATCTTCTCGCGAAAGACCTAAATCTGGCAGACTCACGTCACCTTTCACGGGGTAAACTTTGCTCAAAACCGAGGGATGTTTCGCTTTAATATTATCGTAAATCTGAAAACGAAAATTCCAGAAATGAGAGTTCATCAATTTGGCTCCTTAAGCCTGACAGGCTTAAACATTGAAGGAAACAAGTACTATATTTACGAACAGCAGCATCTATGTAGTATCGGGGAAAAGGGCCCAAGAAATATCTAGTGAATCATAAACAATGTACGGAGAGCCGAGGTGCTGATGGGCCCATAAATGTGTCGTCGGTCCTTCAATTGAATAGTTTCGTAGAAAAGGTCTACGTGACCCTGGCGATGAGCGGTTGCGAAACACGTGCGTGGGGGATCTAAGAAAAGATAAGAGGGATGCGAAGGCACAGGCAGGAGTTAGTTGTTAGGTGAGAAGTCGAAGGGAATCAGTCGAGAAGTCAGAGAATGCGAGTTGCGTCGTCGAGTATAGTGTTGCTATCGTTGTCGAGAGAGTGTGGTCCGCGTGAGAGAGAACGTTGGATCCGTTGTGGCGAGAATCGTCTAGATTGTAGCGCGTTATTGCGATTAGTTCATATTAAACTACCATCGTTTTTCTGTCTATATCTGTACAATCCATTCATTATAAATAAATCACAAATATCAGGATATAATCACAATATATTCCATAGACGATATTACATCTATAAGCTTCGTAAATCTTTGTTCTATCGTTTCGTTAGTTTTTGGGCGAATTAGTATGAAAATGGCAGCAACGCGTGGACACACGCGCATCGGTTTTTCCAATAGACCTATTCCCACGAATCCGGTTACTCCAGTCACAAGGATCTCACTAGCGGCATAGAATTCCTTGAGCGAATTCGTCTTGTTCAATCCTTCATTGGTCTCATTTTCATTCGTTTCTTTATTGATTGTATCCATGTCTCAAGATCTTTACACTTTCAGTTCCAATATTTGCCATAGATCGGCATTCCCGACAAGCAGTCAGTGGAAAGATGTGTTAAATAATATACCATATTGGTTATAGTTGAGATCTTTCTATATATTACCTGCTAAAGAAATCTACGTAATTCAACAATTATTGCTTCGTTTTGCATGAATCAAATAATTGCGTTATGTCAACGATGCTTCTGTCAGAGGTAAAATTTAACCAATTATGCGATTAGATTCCAAGTGCCTTGTCACGAGCGACTAGCTGGGTGGCATCCGATCACTTTACTCTTTCTCGGAGATATATGACCAACGTCTTCTCCCACTCCAACTAATAAACGATATAAATACTCCTAAAATCATCCCAGTCAGTCTGAATAATTCCGAACTACCCTGAATTTTAAAGTCCACCGTTAGGAACCGCGGACATATATAAAGTTTATCATTTATTTCATTGTACAAGTGTGTGGAAATAAAGAACTCGATCTCCTGTTTTGAGATCGACATTTTTCCTGTAATTTATTGAATTATTACGCGACACTTCCAGTGTGACGTACAAATATTTTTCTACATGGGGAAGTCGTTCATCAAAAAAAGGAGACAGTTAAAAGAGCTATGCGACGCAGTAAATACAATTTCTCATGCGGCTGTACATTAATTTGTATTATTGCACACTGCTCCATAAAACGATATCTTAATTAATATTTCGAGTATAAGTTTAAACAATCTTTTTGTAGTTTCGTTGGACGTCTTCATTTTTTATTTTATGTGTATGCTTGTGAATATCATAGCAAACAGTGATCAGTAATTTGTGTGGAAAATGTGTGTGGTTCATGCAAGACAGTGTTAGTCCTCATTTAGTAGCTCCTCGTGAATACTTAATACGTATGTGTTTTTTCTGTCACCACCTGTGAACGCGTACGTATGTGAAAACTGTATTAATATATTTTGTATTTTCTCTTCGTTCATTAATTATTTATGCAGGCAAAAGGAGGCAAATTTCCGATATTTTCATTTTATTGTAGCTTCAAGGTTCTGCAACCAAACACCCTTTATAAGTAGACTCCCTCCCCCGATTTTTCCGAGCACCATTATCCAATTATCCTGATACCGGAACAACCTATAATCCGAACATAATATTGTATTTCCTTGTAATAGCGGATGCCTCTGCTGTTTGAGATATTTACTCTATGTATATTTTATTAGTGTTCATGTATAATGAATTCTAATGTGTTCTTTCCTTTATTTGGTTCAGTGAATTCTGATTATGAGACTGTAGTATGAAACTAATAGTACTCTAACTATCGAAACAGAACAAAACAAAACAAAAACTCGAAAGTGGCGTAAGTGCAATGTAATTAACAAATATACAGAGTGTTAGGAAAATCCACAACCGTAGACGTCACAAGTACTGATGCAATGAACTGGTTTCTCTGTGAAACGGCAAAAGAAATGGGAACGAAGAAAGCACAGGAAATACGTCGGAGCACGTGCAAAGCAGTGTCGCTTTGAGGTAATATCAAATTCCTTAATTTAGATATTGATATATTAAGACGAGAAAGATCGAATATCTTCTCGTTCCTTTA
>NC_057786.1:3691459-3692582 GCF_014825855.1 Bombus pyrosoma | reverse complement strand
TCAACTTCATCAGAGAGATCATTAGAAATTGGTATTGGTTGCTCACCAGTATTGCAGAAGCATACTTGCGTTGGTCTCTTGTCCAGATAAATTGTTTCGACTCTGGTTTGTCCTGGAGAAATTAGTCGTGGTGGCTGAAATAAGAATACATGATCGTTGAGTTGGATTTGGTCGTTTGTAATTTTGTATCGATAGTTTTTTAGCATTGGTAACCCTATGATTCCGTCTTCAATTAGTGGGAAGTCGTCAGGTACTATGTAGAATTTCTTTCTTTTGTCACAGACTCTAAGGTAAACGTATTCCTCTGTCTCCTATTTGTCATTGCCAATAAAGAATGTTTTCTTGTCGTCTTTTAACGGAGTGGAAATGATTTTTGAGCGTTTGACTATGTTTATTCCAGCATCGGTGTCTACTAAATATCGCTTTAGTCCAAGTTTTGATCCGATGGTAATTGTGAGGAGTCTTCCAATGATGGCGTTAATTCGTATTCTTGGTACTCTTCCATTTCTTCCTCGGGATTCATATTCTCTTCGTCCGTCATTATATGGTAATTTCTCGGAGGCGGTAAGTTTCTTTGGCTGGCTGGTTGTAAATTTCGTTGTTTGGTACAAGCGTTGGCTACATGTCCCGTTTGATTACATTTGAAACATTTGGGCGGTGGTCGTTGGATTATCGCTCTTCTTTCCGTAGGTGGATTTATTGCCTTTGGTTGTGCGGTGTTGCCAAGCGTGATGTTTTCCCTTGCATTGAGTGTTCCTTGGAATTGGGCGTTGACTCTCGCAATTGATTGGTTCATTGTTCTTCCTCTTGCTGTGTTTTTGTTGCGTTCGATTTCCCCTATAAATAACTCTGCCTCGAAAATTGTATCTTGTGCTTCTTGGAGATTCTTCGGTCTTGTAGCCGATGTGCGTATTTCTATTTCGAGTTTCAAATTTAGAAGAAAGACTTTGGTGGCTCGTTCAGATTCAAGATCTATAGCGACTGCTCGACGTATTGGATCGCGAACTTCGTGTTGGAGTGCGTATATCAGTTCGTTGAGGTTGTGTCGGAACCTCTTTACATAACTGTGTACCGATTTGTTAAAGTTTTGTCGCGTACGTTGCAGCTTATCACGAGTTCCATT
>NC_057786.1:3689898-3690959 GCF_014825855.1 Bombus pyrosoma | reverse complement strand
CCCATTTTACCCTAAAGTAACTTAGGCGGTTCATTTTTAGTAGGTTACTAATATTTCTTTGTGAAGATACTTGGATTATATAAATCGCCAGCAATTCATTGTTCTCTATTGATCTTTTTGTTGAGAAGCGCCAATCTTTGGACAATTGGATGTCGGACATCTGCAGTGCTTGCAACTCTGCAAGTATTTCCGTTCCGGAGAAGCAATTGTTTAGAACCTTTAGTGAGACCGTGTGGTACTTCTCCGATTTGGGTGTATATCGTAAAAGGCTGTCTTAACTGCAATTAGGATTTCTCTCGCTCTGTTAAAGTTTGGTATACTTTGTAGAAATAGCACATGTTTATCTGCGTGTATTCGTTTAATGTGGAATCACTTTGCGTTTAGAGTCTCCTCAATGAGTTCCAGTCTTGGTGGGTGATGTATATTGGAGGTTTGTCTCTATTTGTGGGGGCTGTGGTGTCAGTGGATTCTTCCTTGGAGAAGCTGGTGGCTTGTGTGGGATATGTCTGGTTTTCCGTATCCAGGTTGCTGGAGATATGGGCCTCCTGCGTCGTCCATTTCGCTGGGCTGCACCTGGGACGCTCAGGGTGTGACGTCAATCACATCTCAACCTACATCAGAGATAACACATGGACTCCGAGCTTCGGACACTTTCCACATCATAACCTATACCGAGCCCCTCAACATGCTCAAACCAAAACGCCTATAAGCCGAGACTTCAGCCAGCTCGAGTAGTTCTTGTTCTTGTTCCTGTTCTTGCGCAGCCCTTTTCTCCGATTCAGTGTCATTCTATTTCTTGTAAGTACAAAATTTATAACAAAGTTCGATAAAAGAAAATTAATAGTTGGGAAGTCTGAGTTGAGACTCAGCCTTCTTTTTTCTTATCATCCAACTCTGAAGTTTACGTGACATTTTTAGCGATCCTGCCAGGATCCATTCCCTTCAGTGTAAACGAAATCACGATTTCGGCATACGTGCATCATTGAAGATTGAAGGATCAGTGGACCTCTGCATAGATCAGCTCACTTTGCGTGAAAACGACTTCTATGGAAAGCGGACTA
>NC_057786.1:3688287-3689398 GCF_014825855.1 Bombus pyrosoma | reverse complement strand
TATTACGGTGTTATTAGCATGCCTTCCTTTATTTGAAATCTCTGGCTTAGCTTGTACTGTTTATTCCTCTTAATAGCAATTGCCAGTTCCTCTCTTTCCAGTTACATCCTTTAATACCAGGTATTCAGGTGGAAAAAACTAAACATGAAAGAGAGTCATACCTTATTGCTTGAACATTGTCCAATTTAATTTTATTTAAATATTGTTCAATACAAGTATAAGCAACACTTTTTAAAATATAAATATTCTTTTCCTTAGTCCTTCCAGGGAATAAAAATAAGAAAGTTAATGTGACTCCTTTTCAGAGAATATTCAATGTAATATGTAGAGGATGTAATATAATGGGAAAAGTTACTAATGAAAATAAACAATTGACTAATGTTTGATCGATACTACACTTATGTCTATTTAAAAAGTTTCGTATATTAAATTAAAACAATATCGTGTAATGACCAATTAAAATAATTAAAAGCTAAAGTTTAAAAAGGGAGTAGCCTGTGAGAAACGTGAAAGAAATGACCTTTTTGTACCATTTTTGCAGTCACTATATAGGCATGTGTATGCAGGAAGCATGTCTGATATTACAAAAATTTCCTTTTCTCGTTATTCACGAGAATTTAAGGTCGATAAATTTGAATAAAATTACGCAAAATGTCGTTGAATATTTTGAAGTTACAGCTCCGTAGACTTACAAAGTTTCACATGTAATATATGTTAAAAGACCTTCGTATTTCTATTCAAGAAGATTTGAAGGTGGTTTCTGCATAATCATTTAAACTTTGTCCTTTTGGCAAAGAGAACGTCAAAGAGATAGATAAAAGCGATTAAATAAACGAGTTCACACTTACTTGGAATAAAATATTAAGCTATTAAATTATACTTCAAAATTTAAACTTTATTAATAACAAATAGAATATTGCGATTACGTGATAATTAATTCTATCAAAATACATTAAAAAATTAGAATAAGTCAATGACAAAAAACGATATCGAATTAAAAATTTATCCAGCTATAAAACACAATCATGAAAAATAACATTGAGTTTCGATATTTTTGGAAAGTTTACATGCAGCATATTATATGATATGTATGTGTCGTGTATGTTGGCAA
>NC_057786.1:3676786-3687787 GCF_014825855.1 Bombus pyrosoma | reverse complement strand
AAACGATCAACGCAAGAATAGAAAGAAGACTAAAAAGGAAACACCCAGCTGATCTCATAAAGGATATAAACTAAAAAACGCGAAGATGGCACCCCGCTGGGGGTAACCATCCACATGCTATTCAATCATATGTTATAACATTTTACCTAATGTCCCACTGGACAAATTGTAAAATTAAAAATAAACAATATAATAATAATAATAAAAAAAAAAAATCTCATCAGGCGTGATGAGGGGCCCTTGCAGTCCTGTAGCCGTTTTAGCGCTTTAGCGACCCATACGATTGCTAAAAGTTCTTTTTCGGTTGTAGAATAATTTCGTCCCGGTGAGTTCAGAGTTCGTGAGATATAACAACATGGATGGATCCGTCCTGTGATAGGATAGCACCTATACCTTCGTTACTGGCGTCGGTTGTTAATGTGAATTGTTTTGCAATGTCTGGGAATTTTAGTACAGATGATGAACAGAGTTTGTCTTTTAATGTCTGCTTCCTGGGTTTTATCTGTCCGATGAAATGGCGTCTCTTTCTCTGTAAGTTCAGTCAATGGTTTCGCGATTTTAGAAAAGTTTCTGATGAATTTGCGGTAATAACCTGCTAGTCCTAAGAAAGATTTGATGTCTGTGGGATTATGTGGCTGTTTGAAGTTACTAACGGCTTCTAATTTTTTAGGATTTGGTTTTACACCTTCAGCGATTACTATATGTCCGAGATATTCTAGTTCTGGTTTGAGGAATTCGCATTTGTCTGGCTGTAATTTGAGTCCGATTACGCGTAAGCGTTGCAATACTATCGCGAGGTTGCTATTGTGCTCTTCAACCGACTGTCCGAATATTATAATGTCGTCTAAATATACAAAACAATGTTTATTTATAAGTCCTCTTAGCGCGATATCCATCATGCGTTGGAACGTTGCAGGTGCATTTTTAAACCGAATGGCATTCTATCGTAATCGTAGTATCCTTGTGGTGTAGAGAACGCTGTGTATTTCTTAGAGTTTGTGTCCATTGGGATTTGGTGGAATCCGGAGGATAAATCGAGGGCTGTGAAGAATTTTGCATTGCCTAGTTGGGATAGTATGTCGTCTATGTCGGGTAATGGGTAGTGGTCTTGGTCAGTTAGCTCGTTTATTTTTCTGAAGTCTATTACGATTCGCCACTTCTGTTTCCCTGAGGTGTCTGTCTTTTTTTGGTACTACCCAGATTGGTGAATTCTAAGGGGAATCAGATGGTTCTATGATATTTTTTTGTTGTTTAATTTCTTCTTTGTGGCATTCGGGTGGTCGGTAGAATTTTGTGTTAATGACTTTATTCTCTTCTAATGTCATTGTGTGCTTAGCAAGATTAGTGCATGGCAAAAGGTCGGTCACTAAATTGAATACGCTGAGGTAAAACAGCTATATCTTTTCGATTGGTTCGCGGAGGGTTTTTTCTATATGCGAGAGTCGGACTGAATCTTTAAATGTGGAGACTTGATCGTATGTATTTGAATTTTCAATAAGATTGGTTATTTTGGCTGAGCACTCACCACTATTGATACTTTATCAATATGCTTGTTGTCGGTTTTCCTTCCAAGTAGACTGTTTTTGACACTGCTTGTTTTGGAGGTACGTTGTTTTCCTGTTGCAATAAGAGAATATTATCGTCAAGTTTTAGTTGTTGATTCGAGAGTTCAAATTTGTATTTAGATAGGGCTGGCAAACCGAGTATACCGTCCTCTATAATTGGAAAATTATCATCTGCTACAAAGAATTCTAAAGTTTTATCGAATAATTTTATAAAGGTGTGTTCGTTAGTATTAAATCTGGAGTATCCCATCGAGAAATTTTGTTCTTTTACTGTTCTTGGTTGTAATAGGCATCTTCGCTTGAGTATATTAATTCCTGCTCCGCTGTCAACGAGGAATTTATGTTGTCGTCCATTGGGTCGTAGATCCTCTATTTCCTCCTTGCGTATCTCGAGATTGTGGACTGTTGGTGGCCTCGGATGTTGGCTGGGTATTTGAAAATTTCTGCATTGACTGGAGACATGTCCGATTTGATTGCATTTGTAATATTTCAGTTGAGTTCTTTGGACAAGTGGCATTCGTTCAGCTTGCCGGAAGTTTCTTGGCATTGGATTAGGCGTTGGTTTTCTAATGGTTGAATTGGGATTATCGGTCGTTGGTCGTCGCTGCTCGAGGAATCGTGATCGTTCCATTGGTATTGGTCGTCGACTTCGATCTTCCCTGAAGTATCGCTCGATGTCGGCGGCTTTCTTTTCGGCTTCGACGATATTGTACGGTGGATTGACGAGCAATACTTGTCATATTTCAGTTTTTAGGCCTCAAATGAAATCAGTTACGGAGTCTCTTAGAATTCTATCGTTCATTGCTCGTCTAGTAATTTCATCAGAGTATTCGTTTGTTATACTATATTGTAGCTTATTGAACGCTCGGCGGAACCTGATGATATAGCTCTGAACATTTTCGTCGTAACGCTGTCTTGTTTCGCGTAGCTGATCTTGTTGTTCTCTAACGGAGGCTTGGGTGGCTACGTTTCGTCGTAGGTAATCGTACAGCTGTCCGTATTCGTTGATCGGTATATTACGGATGGCCATTGCGGCTTCACCCGTAATTTTCTTAATCTTAATCATTTTGAGTAAAAGTAGTTGTTCACTACACATGGCTCGTATTTCACGTACTTCGCGTATGAATTCTTCTACTCCGATATTATCTTCGCCGTTTAACTGTGGTATACATGTTATCGCGTCTCTGACTCGTAAGCTTGGAGAAGCGAATTGCGGTAAACAGTCTTCATAGGAAGGATGGTTGTCTGTTTTTGGTCGAATCGGGGCGGATGATGGGGGAGTTCTGTCTCTTGCGGTAATAGATTCGTCCATAGTAATAAGGGAGCCTAATTCTGCAGTAGCGTCGTGTCCTATTTTTATTTTAGAGATATTTTTTCCTAGTAATTCTATCTATGCTGTACGTCTCCTGTTTTCACTGTCGGCTATCCGTTGTGTTTCTTCTATACGTCGTGTAAGAAGTTCAATTTGTTTAGTGAAAATCTCGTTTTGTTTTTGCATCGCATCGAGTATGGCACAAGTTGAATTATCCGTGGCTCCGGTTGTAGAGGCAGTATTAATAGTTTCAATTTTGTCTTTTCACAATAAAACACCAGCAATCGACCAGGAATTTTACCATTAATCAATGGTAAAATCTTGAAAAACCTTCCTCCAAAAGCGATACGACTAATGACAATAATATACAATGCAATATTAAGAATCCAATACTATCCTAAACTATGGAAACTAGCACAGATCATAATGCTACCTAAACCAGGCAAAGAGCCACATCAAACTGCATCTTACAGACCAATATCACTATTTCCTGTGTTTTCCAAAATACTAGAGAAAATAATATACGACCGCCTAAAACCAACAATAGAGAAGGAAAAATTAATACCAGATCACCAATTTGGATTCAGAAACAAACACTCCACGATAGTGGAAATGCACAGGCTCGTTAATGAAATAATACTAGCATTAGAAAACAAACAATACTGTACTTCGCTCTTCATGAACATTGAGAAAGCATTTGACAAAGTGAATCATGAAAGCCCCTTACAAACAATAAAAAAACATTTCCCAGAACAAATCCACCACTTACTCAAATCATACCTAAGCAACAAAAGTAAAAAAATAGTAGTAAAAATAAAGGATTTACATTCTGAAGTAAAAGACATCAAGGCAGGGGTACCGCAAGGAAGCGTCTTAGGCCCAATATTATACACATTATATACGGCCGAGATAGCAACATCTACCAACAGCGAAATACTGAAACAGCAGTCACGTTACTATAAGAGCACGTCACAAAAATAGAAAAATGGCTACTGTAGTATCGGGTAAATTTAGATACAAATTTTTCTCCGACTATTTACAATTTATTTACAATAAATTGACTATACAGATATTAATTAGACATAAAACGATGGTTGTTTAACTGGAACTAAATACAAAAATCACACTCTATCTCAAACAACTCTCGCAACCGACAACGCTAACAACTCTACTCCTCGACTTCTGGACTAACTCTGACTCTCGACTCACACTCACTTCTCGATTCGCACACTCTGACCTCTCGGTCTACGCCCCTTGAACCCAAAATCGTCCTTCTCCTCTAGCGTTCGTGTCCTTTTTTTCTGATCTCACTACGCCCATGCTCCGCAAGAACTAGGTGACCTTAGTCACATAGGCTTTCTTCGATGTAAACTAACAACTGAAGGATAGACGACACTGTTTTTATGATTTGATGGATCTCTACTTAGGCCCTTTTTTTAACGATACTACACTACAAGAAAAACAGATAAAAGCAAACCCCGCTAAATGCAACCATATTATATTTACAATAAGAACACGAAAACCACCAAATATCCAATTGAATGGCACGCACATAACACAAACAAGGTAAGTTAAATACCTAGGACTTCACTTAGATACACAACTTGCATGGAAACAACATATTAAATCATTTATAGACAAAATTCGGATAAAAAGAAGACAGATGTACTGGCTAACTAGTCGAAACTCAATACTCAGCATAGATAAAAATCTACAAAACTATGATAAAACCAATTTGAACCTTCGCAATACCTCTATGGTGGACAGCAGCAATGGGTCACATAAGTAAACTAGAGTCGCTACAATCTAAGATACTGAGAACAATAGTCAACGCCTCATAGTATGTCAGAAACGAGGATATACGCAAAGACTTAAAAATACGAACGGTCAAAGAAGAAATCGGCAGGTACGAAGAAAAGTACAAGGGAAGAACAGCAACACATCCAAACCAACTGGCTGCTGAAGCGAGCAAAACTCTAAATAGATAGAAGACTAGAAAGAAAACACCCCACTGATCTGATTAAAGAAATAAAATAGTCAAACTCGAAGATGGTATCCTGCTGGGGGTAGCCATCCACATGTTATTTAGCAATTAAGTTAGACAAATTTACCGAATGTCCAGCTGGACAAATTGTAAAGTACAAATTACATAACAATAAAAAAATATTATATTTAATAGGTCCTGCAATATAATAGGTCCTCCTTATATTTATTTAGAATTATTAAAGTTAATGATTGAAAATCTATTAGGCCAATAGGAATTTATGAATTTTTGAAATTCCTTTTTTATCTGTCTTTTAAAAGAATTTAATTTTGCAAAATATGCTGGATCTTGATGAAAATGATCAATAAAGGAATACTTCTGCGTTGCAAAGAAGTTTTTGAACTGTTTTAATTTTTTAATTTTAGGTGTTACATACTGTAAGATGAATTGATATTATTATTCACTTTGTGGTTGATACTTCGTCAGCCTTACTTATTATTCTCGTTCCTTTCAGCCAAATAGAAGTGCATGCTTATGCAGGGACGGGAAGGATACGTTCAAGTAAGAGCACCATGAAGGTTTTAGTCGGCACAGATTCGGCACTACGCTTAGAGATTACGAAGTGACTATGAAAATTTCCTTCATATTTAAAACAAAATCTCATATTTGAGATAGGGTTTCTGTACTGTCATGATTATATTACATAGGATAACTCAATAAAACTATTGTCTAAAATATTTCGTTTTCTATTGATTGTATTAAAAAACCTTTGAAATGAATTATGTTGTATTTGGACGATTTCTTTCTGTCTTATATTTTTGAAATACCAGGGTGACAGAGATTTTTCAACATATCTTCATTTTAATGTTACGTTCTAGCCTATAAAATACGATTTCAGCTGTCTGTGTCCTTAAGCTGACTATTGCGAATTTTCAACTAATTGGCGATCAGTCAGGTTGCAACTGATCGGTTGATATCGCGAATGGTGAACGCTATCTACGCACAAGGTGGAAGTAGATTGAAGATGCAGAGTAATGTTGTGTTTAGTTGATTTATTTGCATTGCTTACTAGCACGTTAAGATGTCGACCGATTGAAGATTGAGAAACCAGTCTCTTTCGGTGATGGTGCTGTCACGGAGGAAAACTAATGATAGGTGCACCTAAAGCACGGAACAAGCGGATTCGTTCGCGGCAATTTCGGTTAGGAAAATAAGGGCTACGGTTATTGCTGTTAATTCGATAAGAAAATAATAAGAAAGGTGGATAAGGCTGGGTGCTGCCCACTCCCAATCAAAGGTCGATCGTGAGTGGGATTGTACACGGGAAAACCTTCTTCCCCGTGTTTTCTCGGAATGGACAATAACTCAAAGGAATGCTTCAACTTAAAAGATGCTTGTATGGTCTTCAGGACATTAACTATAGAAAATGCTAAAATAGGTCCTTAAGATTATTGAGAATCCGCAATAATGATGTTTCGTCGACCATTCGCGGAGAGACGCGATCGCGAGAAGGCACGTCAACGGGAGTCGTAAATTCCCGTTACGATTAAATAATCGACGCCACGAAATAATCGATCCCCTGATTTCTGTTACGATAATAGGGGTGGTTCAACTGAAATTACACTGAATTAACAGGTATAGAATAGTGTTTATTCCAACAATTTTATATAAGAACAATAGTTACGCCGATGCGTATATATAAGTGAAATAAATGACTGATTTAAGGTATGAAACTCGTGTTGAATGAGTGTAGAACTGTTGATGACTGCTTGAGCACTCGCTCGAGAGTGCTGGACTCGGAATTGGAGTCGGAATGGGACTGATCTGGAGAGAGTGAGCAACTGAACTCGACTGCTGAGCTGCCCTTAAGGTGTCTCGGAGGAAAGCTTGCTGTGGGTCCTTCCTTTGACCGAAGAACAGCCTTTTATGATGAACATGTGTTGGGTTTTCCCGTCTGATGACTGTCCGCTTTCTCCGTGATTTTTAAGAGCGCCTAATAAACTCAAGGATCTTTCCAAGACCCCGCCATAAACTGCAAATGTTTCTCGAATTAGAGAATTCTCCCGATATGCAATTAGACTGGCAAACATTTGTGGAGACAATGCAGCTAAAGGCTAATATCTTTATGGTGGGTCATTGCGTCTATTGAGAATCGGGATGGCCGTAGATTGACCGTTGGCTGCCAGGTAGTGAGGGACGGCGCGCACATGTCCTACGCGACGTAACAAATGATGTTTAGACATTTGATGGCCATCTTGCTCGAGGGATAGAGTCTGGCATATGTAGAGAGTCACGAGGCGTAACCGACTGTCACTCCAAATCCCGAATACTGACATTGAATCTTAGGACGAAACAAGAAATCCAGCGTAATTGTGTTACTTTGTTTTATTGTGTTTGTTGGGAGTTTTTGTCGTTTACTTCTTTACATTTCGTCAAAGGCTGTCAGAATAATTGACTATCCTGAGTGAATCCGGTTTTATCGTACATTTTTTTAATTCGCTGTGTCGTATGTATTCCGCAGTAGTCGATAAATCTTGATAAACGAAACAAATACGTAAGATTGACGAACGTATCATATCTGTTTTTGGAAGAGCTTTCGCACGATGTTCGCAAAATTTACATTGTACCTATATTTATGTTGTACTAACGAGACTAGTACGCCACACATTACGCTTTAATTTCGAGGAAAATTATCCAACAACTATTTTCAAATAGATGAATTCGTCCAAACAGACTCACTTTCGTCGAGTCTAAGTCCATTAAAATTCTTTTTGCAGAAGACATTAAAACCCGTCATTTATCAAAAAGTACCAATTAGCGCAGAAGATATGCGATGGCGTATTGAAAGAGCACGCGAAAAAGTGAAATCGGACGCACTCAGAGTAGTTCGTCAATCATTCCTATTCTATTTAGGGACGTAAAGATTAGAGATGTAAAGTAGACGACGAGAATTCTGAACGAAAGCATTAAAACAAAGAGATTCTGTTACACTCAGTATTTTGTGCAATTTTGAAACTCAAGGACAAATCAAGACCATCTTATTGCAAAACTTGAATTCATCGTTTCATCGGTTACAACAGGGTCACAGAACTTCTCCGCCGAAGACCGCACGACTAATCGCCTCGGCTAACCGATTTCCACACCATCAAGAATTTTTTTTTATAATTTAATTTGTACTTTACAATTTGTCCAGCAGGACATTCGGTAAATTTTTCTAGCTTAATTGCTAACTAACATGTGGATGGTACAGCAGTGTTGTTCAATAATTCGATTAAGGGATCTATTATTTGGTCATCTATGTAGATAAGTGGTGGTTTAACGATATGAGTTATGACTTTTTCTTTGGGCCCGTATCTATTTATTCTATTAATGAACCGAATGAGTTTCGAAGTGGGATTTCTTGTAACCATTGTTGCTTTTCTGTATGCGAAGTTTTCATAGCGCTTGGACCTGATATTATTTTACGCTTTTTGTGCGCTATTACTGTCTTCCAGTATTCATGTTGAACTTTCGCACGTTCGTCCACACGTCCACGTGATGCACCTTAGTCCACATCAAGATAGGACATCGACCACCGAGCTTCGGACTCCCTTGAACACATCACCGCCCTATCATCATAGCCTATACAGAAGCTATGACACATCTTAGTCTACATCATAGATAAGACATCGACCGTCGACCTTCGGATACTTTTCCACATCATAACCTACACCAAACCCCTCAACATCCTCAAACCAAAATGTACATAAGCCGAGACTTCAGACTGCTCGGGCAGTTCTTGCGCATCCCTTTCTCCGGTTCAGTGTCAGTCTATTGCTTGTAAGTGGTGAATTTGTAATAAAGGAGTAGTTGGGTTACGACTCAGTGTTCTCTTCTTTTATCATTCAACCCTGAATTCTACGTGACAGCAGCGCAGTGATTAGCGCCTTAGGTTACGAACGTTCGGACCCCGGGATCGAATCTCGGCGACCAAAGTCCGATTTTTCTTCCACGATTCTTAAATAGGAAGAAAAGCAGTACCCCAGCAGCGACATCTACAGCCAGCAGTAGTTACTAATACCACGGACAACTTATACACCTCAAGTCAATAAGTTGTTGGAATAAACACTAATTTATTTGTGTTAAACTAGTGCCAACTCCTTTGAACCACCCCTATTATCATAATAGAAATAAGAGGATGATCAGTTCGTGGCGTCGATTATTTAATCGTAGCGGGAACTTACAACTCTCGTTAACGTGCTATCTCGCGATCGCATCTCTCCACGTACAGTCGAAACATGTATCTTTATTTATGTAATATATTTCTGCTTTGTTCGTTATTTTGATTGGTGGTATTTGCTGTTGCATTTTGTAGCTTTATATTTGCCAGTGTTTGTTGTGTTTTCGTTCACCTAAATTAACTGCTTGTCGCACTTTCATTCAAGCACAGTTTCTCACGTCCCTCTAGTGTCACGTAAAATAAAAAATAAGAAAATTTAAGAAACTTTATTTTTTTTCGTTTGCAATACACTTCTGAGCTCTAGGCGTGACTGTTCAAGACTGACTGGGTTCATGTTTAGGGGGTGTATTTGAATTCTTTTATTCGTTGGAGTGGGAATAGGCCCTTGATCGTACATCTCTGGGAACGGATAGAATGACCGGATGTTATCCTGATGGTAACGCGCTTGGAACTTCGCTATCTTATCGCTTTGTTTCGATCTGTGTCCGATTTCGTCTGTGGCGTTCCGTCTGTGACATGTGTCTCGTGGTAGCCTGTAGACTGCGGAAATTCTTAGAGAACCTTCATCAGCCGTTGTCGGGAATACGGAACATACCCAACTGTAGTTATTTCAATGTAACGTGCGGTACCTGTCGTTGAACATTGTGCAAGTCCAATTTAGGTTTCAAAGAAACGGGAGAATGCAAGCGTCGAGGCGTGCATTTACCACGACGCATTTGTAATCTTCGCAAAATTCCAATAACGTGTCGAGCGCTACGCAGAAATTGAAATCCGCCGTCGCTTTGTGAACATTGCTTGTGTCATGTCGAAAGTATAGGAAATCGTGAAATTGACAGATGTCCAGCTCTCACCTCACGTCGTCTGGATCGTGGGTGAGAAATGTGGACTTTAGGTATGATAGTCCATGTCAAATTTATTATACGAGTGCAATAGAGTAACGGTTCAGGATGAGATAATAGAGTGTACCGAATGCAGATTTGGGAATGTTTATATACTAAGGTTTGGTCCCTCTGGAGGTCTTATCGGCAGGTGTCCATCCTGACGTGGCCATCCTGTTACTAACTTGGTATTGTTTCGTAGACTATGGCATGCAGTATGTTTGTCAGGCGTGGTAATTCTGTTACTGTTATCTAAACATGCGACAGCAGCGCATATGGTTGATGATTAATGTTTGTCAATGTTAGGTTTTTATTATATAACATATAATTTATTATACACAACATAATTAATAAATATCCGAAGCGGAAATTTCCTCCTCGCCATTCCGCATATTTCATTGTAATCGTCCACTGAATTTTTTCTTTATATACAATATAAAGTTTCAAATTATTCCAATTGAAACGTTAAGAGTTGATTGTGTTGTTGACAATATTAGTACACAGAAATTATAAGGAAACAATTTATATATTAATGTAGTCGTTTAGAGACAATTGATGCAGGAAATGATGTTAGAGTTTAATCAGTTGCTCGTCAATATTGCATTTGTTAAATTGTTTCATTTATTGCGCGGAAATAACTTCAGAGAACTTTGGTAAAGAAATGTACTCTTTAAACTATTTAAATAGGCACTTATTATGAATGTAATTACACCTTCTTTTGTATTGAAGTATTAAATCATGTTAGTGTCCTATTTTATCATCCTGGTGAAGAATAAAAAGTTTCTACGCAACTTATACGCTTCTACTATCCATAAGATTTACTATTGAGTGCTAAGAAGTACAGCAGTGCTTCAGTGAAAGTGCGACAAGTGGGAAAACAAAGGACTAACGACAGGCCCATCGCCAAACGGTCGAGAATATAAAATGCAACAGCAAATACCAACGATAAAAATAACAAATAATGGCGAAACCTACTTCATAAATAAAACGACGGATTTAATAAATCTAAATCAAACGACAGATGATGATCAAAACTGCTCAGA
>NC_057786.1:3674479-3676286 GCF_014825855.1 Bombus pyrosoma | reverse complement strand
GGAAGGGACAAACGATCCAGCATTTCCGTCTTATTATCGCAAATCATCTATCGGCTATCTACACAAGATTTACTTCGTGTCTATTATGAAGCTGACCATCTTTTGCCTTTGCTCGACCGTAGACAAGCGGATCTCCTCCTCTCTTTGCTCGTACCTCGCGTTTATCCGCCTGTCTGCGAGTCCGATTTGCTCACAAGACTGTGGAACAATAAGGACATCCTCACTCTTCCACATTAAGATGTCTTCACGCCTGAAGAACTTAAATCAGGCCCATCAGGCTCTGAGTCATACAATCGTATTTCTTTGGAAATTGAAAATGCAACATATTTGACAATAGTCGTTATTAGATTGTGGACTTCCATGCAAATTCATATCTTTTAAAATTTAAGATATATTTAGACCAAGATACTATCGTTTAATATGTATCAGGTTTTATAAGCATTAATGTTATCAAAAATAGTTGTTTGTTTTTTAGCAATCGCGAGTAGAAAACAGCTGATACTAGTTATTCTGACCAGTTTTCTATCACTTTACAAAAATACATAAGAACTAAATAAGAAGAAGACACAGATTCTAAAACGGCAAAGCAATTTTACGAAGATTACAAACATAAATTTTGTTACTGTACATTGATCGATCAATTTTACAGTTACATTGCAGCCTACTAAAAGAAAATTGTATTGACGAAGCAATATTTACACTGAAGGAACCTTGATTGGTTTTGTGTTGATATTTGGTTTTTCAGTTGACAGACTTCCTAATCCTAGTCTGTTCTATGCACCAAAGATTGTTGAGAATTTGAAGCGTCAAAAAATTTGATTCCAATATGGTACAGATATACCGGGATGAATATTGCTTGTGTGTATATATCGAAATTTACAAAATAATATTCATCTACTAAGTGATTAAGTGAAAAACTTTCCAATGTTGTTCTATCTGTTACCTGTTACTCTATTTTCTTTTAAATGAAATTAATCTCACAATCATGTAAGACATGCAAACATTGTATATAAGTCGAAAATCCAAATTAAGCATAGAAAATAAATTAAAAATGTACAAAACGATCATAAAACAGCAGCAATGAGCCATTTAAACAAAATAGCGGCAATACAAGCTAAAATTCTTGGAACAATAGTAAACGCCCCATGGTACGTTAGAAACGAGGACATTCGGTAGGACCTACGAACACCAATGGTCAAGGAGGAGATTAGCATGAGCGCGGAAAAATACAAGGAAAGAATGACTGTAGTTCTATCAGAAGTCATGACAGGCAAACTTCTGATTATCAAGTTTCCCGTCTCAATCCCTTTATCTGCTGTCCCCTGCTCGTGTAATCTTATCTCCCTTACTGCTAAGTAAGTATCAGCTTTAACGGGAATACCGAGCAAAACCTTATTCTACGAGTTCACCTTGTCAGTGAATGCATCTCACACAAAATAAACAATGATTGTAGCCTGAAGTTTCATCGTCAACGTTGTATAAACATGAGGCCATTATATTACATCCACTACACATTACAATGAATATTCTCTAAAGAGGAGTCACATTAACTTTCTTATTTTTATTCCCTGGAAGGACTAAGGAAAAGAATATTTATATTTTAAAAACTGTTGCTTATATTTGTATTAAACAATATTTAAATAAAATTAAATTGGACAATGTTCAAGCAATAAGGCATGACTCTCTTTCATGTTTAGTTTTTTCCACCTTAATGTTTGGTATTAAAGGATGCAACTGGAAACAGAGAAACTGGGAGTTACTATTAAAACGAATAAACAGTACAAGCTAAGCCAGAGATTTCAAATAA
>NC_057786.1:3672922-3673979 GCF_014825855.1 Bombus pyrosoma | reverse complement strand
ACAACTAGTAAAAGAAAATGGGAAGCTTGAATAATACTTCCACGAAAACCACATTAGCTGCAACTCTAATATTTCTGGAAGGATTCCAGCAGAATCGAAGTACGCAGCACCAGCAAAAGTAATCACGTACCAAAACTCGGCGCTATCATTGAATAATCACGTAGCAATGATAGTCTTACTATAAATAAGTGTAGCCACTCAGAGAGTAGACAGTAGTCAGTGAGTTAAAAATTTGTCAAGACTTCAATTAGATCAGTTATTCAGTTCAATTAAAGTTCGCAATGCAGTTAGTTGAAATTTTTGCCAAGGTTCCAGTTATTCAGTTCAGTTACAGAGTTCAGTAAGCGTCAGTCAGTTAAAAATTTGTTAAGGGTTCAGTCATTCGGTCAGTAAGTGTCAGTTAAGTTGAGTACAGAATTGGTCGAGAGTTAATATCAAGTTCGGAAGAACAGTAGTCTTTGCGAAGCTGTGAATTGTTTTACTACAGTGTTTTAGTGACGTCAAGAAGTAAAACCAAGCATTTAAAATAAAACCAATCGTCAATGATTAATACAGTCAACCATCTAACAACTACACTAAGTTAGTACGACAACGCATATGAGCAAGGTGAGAAGTTAAACACACACATTTACTGCACGAATAAAATTATTTGTTGACTATTATTGTCAACAATCAAGAAGATACTGAGAATGTTTATATATTGCAAGAAAACATCAAGGTACAGCAGTTTGGAATCTAAAAACATTGCCGTGCTTAAAAGGACACAACATGTTTCCGAATGTCTTCTACTCAGTTGTCGCAAAGATATCAAGAACACGACATATTGGGACATTGGAAATAGAAGTGTTACGATCTTCCATATTTATAACCGTTATGTGCAATTTTGCATGTCGAATCTGGGGTTTCTCGAATTATATCTAAATCAAAACGGTAATTGCTGCCACCAGAAATAGTCGTTAAACTGTTTCGATTAGTTTCAATTTCGTTCGTGAACGACTGAATGGAACAGGTTCAAAAACTTGTCGTACCCTTCTAAAGCGCGGCACTATTTTGTCGA
>NC_057786.1:3671415-3672422 GCF_014825855.1 Bombus pyrosoma | reverse complement strand
AAATAGAAACTTCTTTCATTCAATACAATTATGTATCGCAACTCATTTATTACGTTATTTTCCTTAACAATAAAACAGAAACTTTACTTTCAAAATATTTTCGATATATTTTCAAATTATTCTATGCAGTCTGTGTATTTCTACACTTTTAAATTTCCTATAAATGTACAATCTATTTATAACTCATTATAATGGTTTAGTTTAAATAACGTTTGTAGAATACGTCTTACACTTGTCACCAGAGGGCCATCGACATCAATATACGGCTACCGATGTTAATGCTTTCTCACTAGTGGTCACATTGACTGTTTGTTTCAATAAATATAACTTCCAACATAAATTTTCCTATTCCAGTGTCTAAGGTGAAGGTCTGCTAGGGGGGTAAAGTCTTACTGATGAGTCCATACTAGCAGATCTCGGACGAAACACTGTACTTCTCCTCTTCTCCTTTTCCTTTATTTTCAGCACTGCTCATCCATAATCTCTCCCTCGTGTTTTCACAAATTGTTGTTGCGTTTAATTACGTTTTCAGCAGATGTTTGCGAAACCAGCGATGGGCAAGAAGATGGATTGATTGAGTGAAAAGGAAACGGAGGATTTTTCGCGACGCTCAGGTCCCTTGGGCGGCCCTGGGAGAAAGCAGTATATAATTGCTCAAAAATCCAATAGCTGTGACAAGTATATAGTGATACACTCACAGGGTGTTGTCCTATATTACACAGTGCTTTCAATTTAAGTTATAGTTAAAACTTTATTAGAGTTAAGGCCTACTGCATTTCTCCCCTCCTGATCTTCTTTTGTGGTCGGAGGCAGGTCAGGAGTCGGGGAAGCCGGTCAATGGGACACGTCGCAAGAGAGAGTGGTAGAAGAATCTTCCAACTTTAGATACAGTGTCGAAGAGGCAAATTACCATCTCTCGGCCTCTTCGTTGACTTCATTGTGTCTAAGACATGAGCCTGCTAGGTATACCTTACTGATGAGTCCACTAGCAGGCTCTGGACGAAACA
>NC_057786.1:3663936-3670915 GCF_014825855.1 Bombus pyrosoma | reverse complement strand
ATTGTGAAGTACTAGTCCGGGAACAATCAGAACCATAAGCTTCAACATTCTCATTTCTTCTCTAATACTAATAAAGTACTCGAAAAATGCAGCTGCTGATCAAATATCTTCTTTCTCTGGAGGCATACAAGTATGCACATCTTTAATAACTACTTTATCGAGTGAACGTCGTTTATGAGTAGAGGACGCTAAAATGAGTGTCGATTTTCAAAGTCGGTATGACAGTCGCATCGAGCCACAAAGATGCAAAAGGTACTGTATCTCTTCTTATCTTGTCTATGTTTGTGTCTATCTATTTGTCTGCCTGACTTACCGTCGTTATCATCCGACTATGTTCTCTTTTC
The DNA here is from genome assembly GCF_014825855.1 of Bombus pyrosoma. Lineage (NCBI taxonomy): Eukaryota > Metazoa > Arthropoda > Insecta > Hymenoptera > Apidae > Bombus > Bombus pyrosoma. The sequence goes on along the minus strand of NC_057786.1, from coordinate 3,670,571 downwards.
ACCCGCTAGGTGGCACCGATTCACCTATCCTTATCTTACTAATTTTTCTCATATTATCGTACCAACCTGTCCTTTCTGTTTATCGCTTTCACGTTGTTCATTTATTGCTCAAGCCTCTTATTTCAACTTGCTTTCAAACTGCCTTTTCTCTCACTTTCTTTCTGTACCTTTACTTTCTCGGATTAATCACTTCTTTCTCTTACCCTTTGAGTACTACTCCACTTTTTCTTTGAAGTATGAAAACTTTTTAAAAAATTTTATCTTTCCTCCCTTATTAATTAACACGTCCTCCCTTAACCTCCCTTAACACGTATTATTTCTATACTTATCAGCACAGGCACCTCAATATTAGAAATCGATTTAATATGTTCCTATTTAAATAGAAATACAAATATCTTTTTCACATACACACGCTACATCTATTTCACATTTTGGAGAAAATATTTCTTTCAAATATAAAAGAAATATTTATTTAATACTTGAAAAAGAACATTATCTTTCCGTATATAAAATAAATATTTATACGAATAGTTTATTTTAGTCTCCAGAGCGTAAAAACTGTGCTTACCATGCATATCTCTTCATTCTCAAGCATATCCCTAAATTGACCCTTATTTCAAGGTCGAAACCCATCGTGTTGCAACTGCTCGTATGTCAGACAATTCTGCCTGAGCATCCGAGCTAGACAAACGTGAGAAACTGTGCTTCAGTGAAAGTACGACAGGACAACAAACATTGCTAAATGATAAAACTCCAAAATGCAACAGCAAATACCACCAATCAAAATAACGCATAAAGGTGAAATGTATTACATAAATAAAGCTACAAGAGAAATAGAAACGATTCAAAACCAAGGAGAAAACAGCTACAATGATGAGGGGAAAATGCTATTACACATACGCAGTGATCCGTGTCACTTGGTTATATGGGACTCGGTTGATGGTGTCGCTATACCCATTAATAACCCCCCTCTATGCGCTCCTTTAACCGTACAAGCACCAACACCGGAACCGCCTTACGGTGTTTCCTCAGAGTTGGCCTCATATTAGTACCGCTTTCTTATTCAATCTTATTCTATCGTCTTGTTCTTCTCTCTGCGATCTTTTCTTGCGCAAGCCTGGACTTTATTATTTTATTACATAAAGCCTGGACCTTAGTCCAGTTGTCCTCTTTTTTCACCACTAGTCTGATCAAGGTGGCAATTGTCAGTGATGTACCGACGTTATTAAATTCCAAGTCGGTTATTAAAGTTCAATTCGGCCCTTTCCCTTATACACCTGGGGCAGTGGAACAGCGCATGTTCGGCGTCGTCACCATGACCATCGCATAGTCCTAGCAGCGGGTGCGTACTTCGGCGAAGTGACCCTTCCGGACCTGGGCACCGCTAGGGCCATGGGGTTGGGATCACACCTATCCAGCGCACTCGGTACCCATACCTTGCTACCTCTAATAGTTATGCCTGCAGGGGCTTTCACTCGTCTCAGGTCGAACGGGGCTTCTTTCCTAGCCCTATCGTCTCTCCAGGACGGCCCCGGAGTAGTTGGGACGCTGTTCACCCGCCGACGGCCATCGGGGAAGCCAAATACACCATATCGGCCGTCTGGCCAACATTTGGCCTTCAACCAGTACCTCTACGAGTCCAACTCAAATTGGCCGAGCCGAGGGGTCGCAACTCCCGCCGGGCTTCACTCGATCCCCGTGGTTCCAACTTTAATCATTGGTGGGACTATCGGTGTGGATGGACGGCCACGCCACTGTCGGTCGGAGATCCTGCTAATCGAACTCGACAGTTCCAGATGGGACTCATGCAAGTGAGGGCCAAAGGCAACGGGCATCGGTCAACGCCGATGGTCCGGTTCCTGAACTTACCCCAACAGTCCCACCCTTGGCTTCGGGTTCGTGAGTGCGCATAAGGATCAGGATCTGCATAGTAAAATGGCCTCCACCAGCCTTTTCGTCCAGTTGTCGCTGCGATAATAAAGCCACTCCTCCCTTCAATACGCTCCATACGCTCTTCCAGTGCCTTGATCCTTTCATAAAAGACAGGGGGTCTTCTCTGGAACGGGTATCGTATAGTGACTGCAGATGGATAAAGAAGGAATATCTGAAAAGAAGGATATTAATCGGCCAGGAGCTGAACCGTACAGTAAATGGGCAAAGTGTCCGTAAGCACGCACAGTGCTACATTGGACATTGTGCGAGTAAGCCGTAGATGATCTTATCAATACGGCCCCCTGCGCCCTCTTAAGAGTGATTCTATCCTTCTTCATTGCTACCATATTAGGCCATACAGGGACCGCACAGAACACCTCCGACTCTCCCAGCCTCCATAATGGAGCTTCCTCGCAGAGCCGGTGGGACCGTTAACATTGGGCAGCAACGACCTCAATGCTCCCATAAGGGTATCGGTCTCACTGCACGCTTTCTCCAAATGAACCCCGAACCTTCTGCAGTTATCTACCTGCACCCCAAGGTATCTAATCTCCTGCTTCGTGATCAGAAGGTACCCCTCCACGTTTATCTCCATTACCTTGGGGATCCACTTACTCGTCGAGGTATCACCTCAGTCTTCTCCTGTGCGATCTTTAATCCTGTATCGGCATACCACCCAATGCTATGATCGCGCCCAATGCTGTACTTAATTTATTGTTTGTCTCTTCCCGCTTAGCAATGTCGAGAATCATCATCGAGTCGTCGGCAAAAACGACGGCATTCATTTTCGGAATCGCCTTCAACTCCTTTACTATACCGTCGTATACCAGATTCCAGAACAGCGACTCAAGTATCGATCCCTGAGGGGCACCCGCATATACATTTCGCCTTAACGTTCCTCTTGCCGTCCTTACTATAATCTTTCTGTTCTCGAGATAATTTTCGAGGAGCGTCACCAATTACCTGGGCATCCCTCTAAATTCTGCTTCCTGTAAGATCTTATTCCAGCTGAGGATGGTGTACGCGTTCTTCACGTCAACTGCCGCCAATATACGATTGCTATTTCTTCTCTTGGACCGGTCAGCAAGATCCATTACTCGGCGCAGGGCGTCCACCGTAGTCACTCTTCTCCTGAACCCATACTGGTCATCGTGAAATTGGCCCAGTCTCAGGCTTTCTTCGATCAGGTTCTTAAACGTGTGTTCCCAAACTTTACTAAGTGCTGGAAGCACATTGATCGGTCGGAAAGACGATGTTAACGTGGGACCTCTACCCGGTTTAAGTATGAGCACCACCCTCGCTATCTTCCATTTCGCCGAAATCTTCGTCAACATCATCTGCATAATTCTCTACCAGAGCTCATTACCGTATACCTGGCCGCAGGATGCTCCAGCATGTGACACTTGTAGTATCTCACTACGTTGGGCAGATTCCTCGCCGACGCAATCGTCAATCCCGTTTTAATCTTGATCGTCGGTCTGTCCCCGGGAATAGAACTCGCAGACAGAACAACCACCGCCTGCTGGGTTCCCCACGGCAACATCCTTAGGGGCTTCACCTGTGTATCCACCTCTCTTCCTTTATGTTCAGTTCAGTGGATATATTCTCCGCCAATTCTTCCTCTGTGGCGATAGGGTCAATATTTCTGATTTCCAGGGTCTCTCTATTCGCCAAGGGAACAATTTCCATCCCCTGACGCACCGCCTTTTTCAGGTTCTCCGCAACCCCCCCCCCCCCGCCCCAACCGTTACCTTGTTATATAATTCAAGAAGGATGTGCCCGGTCCTCGTCTTCCTGACACCGGTTGTCTCCTTCAGGGCATTCTTCGCCTGCAACTACCTTCCCTATAGGAGTAGTGTATCCAATTGGTATTGAACTTTCGCACGTTCGCGGGAAGACGCGATCTCGAAGAAGTGCGCCAACGGGAGTCGTAAATTGCCGTTACGATTGCAAGAATCGACACCACGAATTGATCGATCTCCTTATTTCGGTTAGGATAATTAGGGGTAATTGTTGTACTATAACGCTGCGATTTACAGGGTTATAAATTTGTATATTTCCAACACTTAATACACTGAAGAGATACAGCGTGATTGACGAATACGAATCGAGGAAGTGAATTTGACTGTTCTAGTGCTTGAAAAAGAGATTGGAGAGAGTGACCGCTCTCTCCGGTTGAGAACAAGTTTCGTTCTTGTGTGATTACGGAGGAAAACTCGGTGTGGGTGTGTCTTTTGAATTAAGAAAACGGATTCGTTGCTGACACTTTTCGTTAGTATACTGAGAGCAACCCAATTATTTTTCATGCCGCCCAATACTCATATGCTAATAAATAGCACATGTGAGTATTGTTCTGTGGAGAATTGTTCGTGAGGTTTAAAGAACGAGATTGAGCGTTATTGAAACCGTCAAATATATTTAAAATAATAAATTAATGTACAACCGTATACGGAGTCGTTAGTACAATTTTGGCAATTCATATTTATGAATATAACATACGAACATAAAATCGCGGAATAAATACTCGTTAATGCTCGTCGCGTAGCTCGATAAGATACTCGGAGATACTTTTGATGCTCGGTGTGATACACTGTGTAATACACCCTACTGCTTGCGATCGCGTCCATTTATTTATACTGGTCGGGGGGAAGTCGGAAAATTTGAACTCGTCTTCATTCGACGGTTACATGTAGCGACGACATTGTCTTGCCCGGAGTTTATTTATCGTTACATTTCTGTGTCAAGGCTGAGGCAATGTCCTGTGGCAAAACAACAGCATGAGTCGCTCTCGACTCGTGTCGTCCTTTAACTCCTGTGCCGCTACAATTCTTTCTTAATCTATCAAATTATTCAATATTAAAATATATTCATCAGCTTCTATACTTTCAATATTACAATTACTTAATTTATTTTAGGTTTCAAGACGACGATGTGTACTATAACCACCAGTAGCATCTATTAAGATTCTATTGTATTGTAACACTATGAGAGTGAGGATATGGATCGGCATAAACTTATACATTATACTTGTACCTATACTTATACCTTTATTTATTAAAATTTTTCTATTACAAATTCATCCACTTGTTCTTATATCAGCCAATCTCAACACATGTAAATAATTTGCTTACAAGTTTACGCAGCGTAGGAAAATCACATACGCATTGCGGTGGCTGGATTGTTCCCAGACAAATCGTAAGAAAAAAAGCCATATTCCCATAAAAACCGCATACGTATTACGAATTTATGAGCTGTTAATAAACGTGGCAATTCTTGTATGAACCACATACAATTTCCGTACAAATCATTGATCACTGTATATTGCGATATTGAAATGAAATGAAAATCCATATCATATTTAAATTTAATTTAAATAAAAAACTACCTACTACTTATTATGTGAAATAGTATTCTATCCAGCCTGAATGTCACATCTAGTTTCTATTTCGCCGATTGTATCATATATTTTAACGCCAACTGGTCAAACAACTACAAGGTTTGTGAGTAAACAACTTGAGAACCAAAGTGAGCCTTTAGAACTAATGAAGGATTCTTAGAAAAGTTTTACTTTAGAACTATCTTATTTTACAATATACTTACATTCTATCATCATTGTTTATTGTTCAGTAGACTTTTCAATGATAAATTACTATTGTCAACGAATAACTATGTCGTAGCTTTTGTTTGGTGGAGGATGATACAGGATTTTGTCATTATAATGTTGTCCTTATAATGGAAAAATGTTCATATTCAGTGAGCAGATGAATTGCTTACAGCTCTGAAATCATGTGCGTATAAATACCTGCGTACTTATTAAAATTTTATAGAAAAAATAAACAATGTCATAAGTGGATGTATTTAGAATGGAAACGAGTGAAAAGGCAAAATAAAGAGAATGATGAATCCCTTCTTCATAAAATTGTATTTATACTCCTTTACTATAAACAGAAGAAATAATTTGCAAATGGTAAATAAACGATACAGTATATCATCAGTAGTGAGATCATTATACCGAATATTTTAGTGATCTGATGTATCCAGTACAACCTGAAATAACCGAAAATATATGTATTTATATTAATTCCTACTTTTTTATACGAAGATACTTTTATATGCACCTTGATAACCGTTGTTGGGCTGTTGAATTAAAGTCTTCTTTCAGAATAAATTTCCTAATTCCCATCAGATTAATTGCAACGTACTTCTCCCAATCCAAATCCCGTAAATCTAGTTTGACCATATCGCTGTCCTTCAACATTTTCACTTTTCTCACCAAATCGGAACAGTTATCCCTTTGGAAAGTCCATTCGTGCAGAGCGAAATATGCTGCCGCTGTAAACAGCTTATTGCCAGTTTGGAGAAGTTTCATCATTCTGAAATATCAGTTTTACTTTTATTATAGATGAAGACAGAGATTATCCCAGAACGATTGTTCTCGTTGTTCGAGGATCGATTGAATACTCACATTGGTTTACTACCTCGAAGTCTTAAAAATATATCTATGACGAACGCACGAAAAACATGCGGAATTATACTCCGAACGTTGTAAACATATCTATTAGCTATCATTGGACAACCCGGGTACCACAGCGTATCGTTCAGTGGGGTTTCTATGCTACATTTTACAACGGCATCTCTCATCTGACCACAACTTGCCAATTGAAACAATTACATTTGTATTATTAATTAATCGAATTACGCTT
>NC_057786.1:3661574-3663436 GCF_014825855.1 Bombus pyrosoma | reverse complement strand
CCTTAGATCAGTCGCGTACTTACGCATCACTGTAACTAGGTTCTATATAAAGTTGTTGGAGTAAACTGTGATTTATAAGTGTCAATTCAGTGTGTATTCCATTGTGATTACTGAATTCATAATAAAGTTTGATGAAAGGAAAGTTAATAGTTGTAGTTACGGCTCAACCTTCTTGTTTTTATCATCTAATCCTTAAGTTTACGTGACAATCTGCTCACGTCGCAGTTCGAACGTTTCACAAATAAGGCGAAGAAATTGAACTTTGTATATGGTAATAGAATTTGTTATACAAATCCAACATAGTGACGGTTCAAAGTGTTACAACAGACTGATCTCGAGCGCTTATTTGAGAGGGGTTTTATACCTTTATTTGAGAGGTTTTAGTCCTCCTGGAGAGGTTGTCACCTGGTGTATCTCAGAGGCGGCTATTCCTTTATTATTTGGTTATTGTTTCGATGGCTGTGGCATGCAGGATGTCGAGCCTATCCTATTACTGTTTCTGAGCGTATGACAAAATCGTAAAGGACGAATCTATAATTTCAACAGACCAATGTTTTTTTCTGGCGTATTGATTCAATTTTTCTCACATTGCAATATAAAACACCATTTATAATTTCCCTTTTAGTTTCACAATCAGAAAACCATTTGAACTTTGTGCTGACTTGTACAGGAAACTTTAACATTATTTAATCATTTTCCAAGAGAATAGTCGAGTTTCAGTTGATAGTTTTCGTAGCAAAGTTGGTGCCTGTGATGAGGAGAATACGATGCAAACAGAAAAATTTGATCTTTTGATCTTGAAATTCACGGTCAAAGTCAATTTTTCGGTAACCCTTTTGCACCAATCTCGACCAAGCAGAGGGTGTAGTAGGACGTTGTGGTACTTTCTTTTACTCTATACTTCTTAGCACTCAATAATAAATCTTGTGGATAATAGAAGCCTATAAGTTTAGAACGTATAAGTATAAGTATAAGAACATTAATATGGTTTAATACCACAATAAAAAAGAAGGTGTAATTACATTCATAATAAGTGCCCATTTAAATAGTTTAAAGAGTACATTTCTTTACCAAAGTTCTCTGAAGTTATTTCCGCGTAATAAATGAAACAATTTAACAAATGCAATATTGACGAGTTACTGATTAAACTCTAACATCGTTTCATGTATCAATTGTCTCTAAACCAGTACATTAATATATAAATTGTTTCCAAATAATTTCTCTATACTAGTATTGTCAACAATATTGTTGAAGTGGTCACCACTTCTAAGAAAACTCTGCATCTGGCCTTTTTAGTTTTCTCAAGCAAGGAGCCATCCACAGCCTATAGAAAAAATACTGAGACAAAGGCAGACCATAAACAGCTGACAAGTGACGTTGGCTTCGGGATTTTCAGTTATAGGGTAACACTGCTAGCCTGTCGGTCTGGACCAGCTCAAATTATTATTTCGTACTTGTGCTTTCACTTCTGTATTCAAAGTATATTTTCTAGCTTTCAATTTATCCACGCGTTTCTCTCTTTATACATCTAATAACCTCAACAGGATAATTTCCTATCTTCTTTACACTGAAACGTCAATTATAGGAGTTGTTAGCTTTTTCATTTAGATCAATCGCAATACCAAAAATAATTTGTACACTGTTTTACGTGTGAAGAATTCTCGTGAAATTATTGTTTTATTATTAATTATTTATAAGCAGTACTTTATTTTAAATACTTTATATATTTTTATGTACATTCTGAGCATTCCAACAGATCTAAATTTCATACATGTAAATATATAAACTTCCGCGGTCTATTCATAAAAGTGTAGAACAAAAATTTGAAATTTTTGATCAATACATAACATAGTAAACGCCCC
>NC_057786.1:3660021-3661074 GCF_014825855.1 Bombus pyrosoma | reverse complement strand
AAATGGTGTTTTATATTGCAATGTGAGAAAAATTGAATCAATACACCAGAAAAAAACATTGGTCTGTTGAAATTATAGATTCGTCCTCTACGATTTTGTCATACGCTCAGAAACAGTAATAGGATAGGCTCGGCATCCTGCATGCCACAGCCATCGAAACAATAACCAAATAATAAAGGAATAGCCGCCTCTGAGATACACCAGGTGACAACCTCTCCAGGAGGACTAAAACCTCTCAAATAAAGGTATAAAACCCCTCTCAAATAAGCGCTCGAGATCAGTCTGTTGTAACACTTTGAACCGTCACTATGTTGGATTTGTATAACAAATTCTATTACCATATACAAAGTTCAATTTCTTCGCCTTATTTGTGAAACGTTCGAACTGCGACGTGAGCAGATTGTCACGTAAACTTAAGGGTTAGATGATAAAAACAAGAAGGTTGAGCCGTAACTACAACTATTAACTTTCCTTTCATCAAACTTTATTATGAATTCAGTAATCACAATGGAATACACACTGAATTGACACTTATAAATCACAGTTTACTCCAACAACTTTATATAGAACCTAGTTACAGTGATGCGTAAGTACGCGACTGATCTAAGGGTAGAAACTCGGTAAAAAGATGTTGACTATTCTAAAAATAGAGAATAAGTAAAGTTTAGTGACGATGTTGTGGCGGAGGAAAGCTAGTTATGGGTGTATCTAAGGACACGAGATGAGCTGATTTGTTAAGGACGATAGACATTGCTTCTGATTGGATAAAAGAAGGTTGGTGAACTAGGAAGGGTCTTAGCCGCCCTCGATAGAAAGTTGCTAGTGGGAAGTATCATATGTGAGAAAAACTAACTTTCCGTGTCTTCCCGTAGTAAACAAAAAGCTTTAGAAACGATTCAGTAAAGAGATGTTTGTTTGGTCTGAAGGAAATTAGTTAGAAAATGCCTGAGATTTATGATAGGTCCTTAAGACTATTGAGGGTACGCAGTAAGGATGTGCGGACATCTGGTTGGCATGTTGCCCGCGATGTGTGGCCTGGTGTAGGTAGAGTGT
>NC_057786.1:3658294-3659521 GCF_014825855.1 Bombus pyrosoma | reverse complement strand
CTTTTGCTATATCTGTTGCTATATTTGCTCTCTTGGACAAAGTTTGTATAGTTGTTGGAAGACTGACTGTATGAATCGTTGACGATTATTAAATGCTCGATTTTATTTCTGAACGTTACTCAAAGACTTACTCCGACTGACCCTAAGTGTCTACGCTTATTTATACTGAAAACTATCATGAGATAATTGTCACGCGAGGATTATCTTTATGAATACGCGGAGTTTCGACAAGTAATTATTTGTGCCGACGATCCAATCTTCATTTTTATTGGTGTCCTTCCAACAGTGTTAGGATTTCTTTTTTCCGTTGATGTGGTTTTTGTGGAAATGTTTTTGAAGTTTTCCCTTTTTGAAGTCATAGTTATTGCAATCATCTTAGGTCATAATCCCTCAACTTTCATTATCTTCTTATCGTACTGCATATTGTGGTGGGGTGAGTGGGCGCAAGGCGCTATTCCCTGTCTCAGATTACGGCTGGTGTGAAGCTCGTGAGACGTGACGGTAGGACAACTTATGACATCGCCGGTTCAAACAAATTTAAGAATGTCTACTTCCTGTTTGACGTTTACAGGTAATTCTTCATTTTATGCATTCCATTCTTTTCTACAGTTTAAGCAAAAGATTAACGAGCTGCTTTTAGTCGGACAACAATTTTCGTTACAACTTTTTAAATTTTATTTCTCTTAATTATTCTTACAATTTGGTGATCAATGCCTAAAGTCTAAGGCAATGTGAGGAAATTCAACAATACAAAGTTATAAACAAAAACTAAACATTATATATTGAAATTGTGCGCCCTAATGGACCATCGTATTGATGTCGATTACGTGTAATTAGGACCACGGTCATGTAAACAGTTCTTGACACGCATATACCGAAAGCCACTGGTCCGAATGTTGTGTCGCGATAAAGCAACATGCAAGACAAGAAGGGCATTGTCGTTCTACGTATGCGTGACATTATTCGTTTCCGCCTGCCTCGTAAGAATGAGGGCTAAATTGTAAAACCATTTCATGTTCTCTGATCTGGATGATTTCTGAAGCTCTACATTTCTAACAATTCTTTCCTTCATATGTAAACTGTTACGTCTGGCGACACTCTACCTACACCAGGCCACACATCGCGGGCAACATGCCAACCAGATGTCCGCACATCCTTACTGCGTACCCTCAATAGTCTTAAGGACCTATCATAAATCTCAGGCATTTTCTAACTAATTTCCTTCAG
>NC_057786.1:3656576-3657794 GCF_014825855.1 Bombus pyrosoma | reverse complement strand
TTTTTCATTCATTAATCAGAATGAAAAATTAAAAAAATATTAATAAATAGATAGAAATTAATTATCGACTTACTAATGACTACAAAAACCATTTTATTCCTTAGTTGGCTTTGTAATATTGATCGCTTCACGAAAAGATAATTTATAATAAATAAAATAAAAGATTATTTGTCAAAAAAGTATGATCGAGTTGAAAGCGCTAAAAGTTATGAAATAATTGTCACTCTATTTGTATTTTATTCGGGCACGTGTGTAATAACGGTTATACTAACCATTTATTTCCGAAATAACGTACTAAATATATGGCAGCCTTCTCCAAAGCGGCGCATATTAAGACTACCACATATATACTGCCTATTTCCATTTGTAATTGTATATTATCAGTAACCGTAACGATTTTGGCGCGTGTTAACGACAATTTTACTGCTACCGCGTCAAGGCTGTGTCGATACCCCGAGGCAAAACAACAACATGAGTCGCTCTCGATTCGCGTCGCCCTTTGACTCTTGTGCCACTACACCCGCTACACGCAGGAGTATTAGCACGGGAAGGATTAAGACTTTTTGTAAGAAATAAATATTTTCAATATCTTCTTGATTGTTGACAACAACATTCAACGAATAATTTTATTCGGATAGTACATGTGGTACAAATCCGAAATTATTGAAGAAGAGAATGTTACAATGTTTAAATTTTCACCTTGCTTCGATGTATAGTCGATCGCACTCTTGGAATTCTTTTTTTTTATTTTTTTTTTATTTTTTTATTTATTAGTAATTTATTAGTTATCAATTCTGGCATTGAGAATTTTCAGTAATTTTCTCTGGCGTGGCGCAGTGACATGGATAAATATTTATAATAAGTTAATACCTATTATAGATAAGTATAGTATTATAAATAAGTAAATATTACTTGATATAAATATCTAGTTAAATCTTGTGCTTAGGTCTAACGGGTAGTGTTTTTTTAGCCTGCGGATCTGGTCCGACGTCTATCAAGTAATTTAGTAATTAGGGGATCTCGATGTTTGTTGACTCTTTTGCTATATCTGTTGCTATATTTGCTCTCTTGGACAAAGTTTGTATAGTTGTTGGAAGACTGACTGTATGAATCGTTGACGATTATTAAATGCTCGATTTTATTTCTGAACGTTACTCAAAGACTTACTCCGACTGACCCTAAGTGTCTACGCTTATTTATACTGAAAACTATCATGAG
>NC_057786.1:3654949-3656076 GCF_014825855.1 Bombus pyrosoma | reverse complement strand
TTCTGTCAGAGTTGCTACTGCCTGCTCAATGTGTTCAGGTGTTTTCAATGGGATATTGCAATTGATTTTGCTTTCGATTAGCTCTTTAAAAATTTGCCAATTGGTGGTTTTATTGCAAAGTGACTCTGACTTGTTATAAAGTAGTGGTTTGCCTGTATATTCTAATATAATTGGTGTGTGATCGGAGTTAAGCTCAAGGTTGGTTGTTATTTTTAGTTTGCTTACACTTAATCCTTTTGTTATCGCAAAATCCAACAGGTCAGGTGTTTTACTGAGGTCTGTCGGCCAGTACGTTGGTCTTCCTGTAGATAGCACGTTGAGGTTGCTGTTTCTAATATATTTTTCTAGTGTTCTGCGTCTCGGTGTATTAATTCTCGAACCCCATAACATGTGCTTTGCATTAAAGTCTCCTGCTGCGATATATTTGTCGCCTAAGGATTGGAAGTACTCTTTCCATTTTTTAAGCGTCATTTTTTGTCTCGGTGGTGCATATACTGCTGATATCTGAAAGTAATTGTCATTGGTTTGTATTGTGACAGTGGTTGCTTGTAGGTGTTCTTGATTTGTTTGACTATGTAGGTGATGCTTGATGTCATTTTTTATTATTACTGCAGTTCCCCCATGTGCTTTACCTGAGGCGTGTTTGGTGTCGTAGATAGTGTAATACGGTATTTTCATGTAGCTTTTTAGAGTGAAATGTGTTTCTGAGACAAGTAGTATATCAATATTATTTTTGTACAAGAATGTTTTAGTTTCGTGGGCTCGCTGTTGCAAGCCATTGGAGTTGCAGGCTGCTATTTTCAGCATGTTCCACTCTATTTTTTACTTAGCAAGTTTGTGAGTAATTGTAGCATGATTGTTGTTTGTTGTACTTGTTGCCTTAGTGTTGTGTTTAATTCACCTACCATTTTTCCTAGCATCTCTGTATTTTTGATGGATTGTTTTAGCATTTCTTTGATTTCTGTAGCGTCTTCGATATTTTTGCTTTGATTCTGATTAAGCGTTGCTTGGCTAATGTTTTGGGTTACTTGCGCATAGCTTCGGTAACCTTGGGGATTAATGTTTCCGCTTATAATGTTTGGTTCGTTATGTGCTATCAATGCTGTATCATTCTCCGTTGTACCTTG
>NC_057786.1:3651902-3654449 GCF_014825855.1 Bombus pyrosoma | reverse complement strand
GATACTCTACATTTTAACAAAGAGTTAGTCCAGTAATACTTGTACCGTAGACACGGAAGTGGGTACAACTTGGACTTTGGAAGAAAGCGCATTTTGTTATCTCGTTCACCGCTGATTCGTTATTGAAACTAGGTATCAAATTACCACAGTTACTTGTCGAAATCTGTAATAATTATATTTGTACTATTGCATAACAACAATGTCTAATCACAACGAAGATTCGTTTCACGCCCTTAACCCCAACTCTAATGTATATTAAACATGTATATTAAGTTATATTCTTTCAATTTTCACACCTATACAGTGTCTGTAAAAAGCATTCGCAAGCCATTTTATGTATTATTACAGCACTGATTTTGTTACTAATTAATTAAAGCCAAGTATATTGTATATCATTTAGCAACACTTTTATCTGACTACAAAAATTCGATACTGTGCAATTCTCATAAATGCGTACATAATTCACAGTCACATGATGACATTCGCAACGTTTCTTAATTGCTGGAACAAAAACACTTGGCTTTGCAGCGTCTACGATACATATACAAAACCTATTCTCCTTGAAATAAGACCTCAATAAAGCCGGCATCGTCTTTCAACGGTTAAGAGAAAAATGAGTAAGAACTTCCCAGTTTCACAGGGAAGTTTGACGAGAAAGGAGACTGTACCAATTATCTCGTCCTCTGAAAGGTTCTGAGACCAAGTCGACGATCATCTCCCGCAGAGGGACAAGAAACAAGAGCAGAGTCGAAAGGCAACTGCTGAGAGGGAGATTGTATCAACGATATTCGTGGCGGAGCTTTCCGCTGATTTTCACGAGACTTCTTGGTAGAAGGCGCGGTACTAATCTCTTTGGCTGAAAGTCCGTCACCAAGGACCAACGGCTGTCTGCGGCGGTCGGATGAGACGGCCATGACGACGTCTGCCCAAAATTATCCCGCAATCTACTTTTCCCACACTGTTTTCACAGTACGTAATTATTTTCGCTTCCTCGACTTCCAAATCCTGGAAAGTGGTTATTAAATAATTTTCTTATATTTCTTGCTAATCTGGCTAAAGTAGGTATTTTGAACAACGTAGGAAAGACGATCAGCGGAATACCTGTTGTATCGTTTCATAAGTTTCACCATTTTTTTGCCTTGTCAAAAATTCAGCATTAAAATAATACGCAATTATTATATGTAAGCGATGATGTATCTATGATGACTATGATATTATGATATTCTTCATCTTTTCAATGATGATATTGTACTTTCTATACTATTTTCTTCTCTATAATCTTTTTAATTATTTTTCAAACACTTCGATGCCATTACCATTCGATATTTAACTAAATACTAAGATAATCAAAAAACAGAATCTGTATATCGTAACATAAATATATTTCAAATATCTTGAAATTGAATATAGAAATATCGGTTTGATCTTTACCTTGTTAATTACACTTATTCCTTTATCGACCAACCACTTTCCTCTGCCGACATGTGTACAGAATTTGAAACGCGCAGCATTCCAATGTATTATCGATTAATTGGGCGATTTATTCGGTTTATTTCCAGGTTGCAAATTCGTTTGCGACGTTATCGAACGATAGCTGAAATGTCAGCAAGCGTTTAAAAGCCACTTTAATCCGATCTTTATTTCGTTGGACATTTGGTTGAAATACCCGGCTCGAGAAATCACTAAAAGCTTCGAAGAGAATTGAATGTCCGCTATATCTAACAACTTACGTGATCGTGACCAAGTTCTCAATGACATGTACTCCGTTATTATTTCAACTTTTATTATCTATCGAGAAGAATTTCATGGACAAACATTCATAACATCTACGTACCTGTGCAGTGCAAAAATTATTGTCTGGCCTTTCAAAGATTCCTATTTTTCTGTCTCCTATACGTTTCATAAATATTCGTCCTATAAATTTGTGTTGAATTTGTTAAAGTTGTGGTTGATTTGGATTCATTATCATAATTAATTGCGTTATTAATGCATCGTTTAAAGGAGAGCAGTTCTTACGTTAGGAATCAACGTTCGAACGGATGAAAGGTCATACTTGTATGGAATCTGAAATTTTCGATTAAAACATAGAAAGAATCAAATGAGATGCTTCCAATAAAGGCATGTTACAATAGAAAAATGATTTAAAAAGATTATAAAACGAACTATAGAAATAGAATTACGATTAGAATGAAAAATATGTAATTCTAAGAAATTGATATTTGGAAAAGTATATTACCTTATTAGTTGGAAAATATATTTATTGATTTGACGTTAATCTTCAGCGTCACTTCAAATCGCCGGTTCATCTCTTCGTGCAAATTAAAATTGGAGAAACGAAAGGAAATAAAATGACATATAAAATATTAATAACAGCTTATAATATGTGTTCCTGATCGGTTATTACTTTTATAAATTAATAATTGAACTAATAACTAATAGCTTTGGACGAACATTTCGGAAGAAACATTCAATCAGACTATAATTTTATAATCTCGATAGAATGGTCTTCGTTTACATCATCATCATTTTCAGAATATCTGTTAGAAA
>NC_057786.1:3650301-3651402 GCF_014825855.1 Bombus pyrosoma | reverse complement strand
ACAGTACACAAACCGTTGGAATGTTTACTGTCGCGTGCCGCTACAACTATTTCTTTTAACGAGAGCTATAGAATTACTCCAACCCTATCTTAGGTAAAAACGTTCATCCCTTGACGACGGCTACGTTCGGCGACTGGTTGTCGTCTCGAGTCCAAGCTCCGGTGTCCTTTCATCTCCGACATATACATCTTTTTACCAGTATGAAAATTACACGTTCGACATTACAATTTAATTGAAATTTTATACATTTTATATTGTGATTGAAATTTTATTTGATTTAATTGTGACATTTTCATTGAAATCAAAATTTTTAACATTTATTTAGTATTTCAGTAGGAATTTTAATTCAAGAAAAGAATGAATTTCTATATGAAAATTAAAAAGATTTGGAATTTCAATTTAGTTCGAAAGCTTCAGTGTTAAATATTTCTACGTTCCGTCCTTTCCTTATTTTGACTAATTAAGACCTAATAATTACATCAATATTCGTAAATTCTTCAAAGTGCTATATAATAGTAAAATCTTTATAAAATTGTAATATTTTTTAGACTATTTGAATTCATTATATTTCTAATTAAGTCACTTTTGCAATGTTTAAATTTATTTTACGTATATTCTTATAATTCTCTATGTTACGGCGCATAATATGGTCCGTGCGCCCTCTGAATCTTTATACTATATACTGATCTACTATATACTATATACTATAAACTGAATTTTTTAACGTAATCTTAATAACTTGAAGGAATCTCTAATCCTGTAAGTGTTTTCGGTTTATCGTCCTTAGAACAATCCTTAGGTTTATTGTGATCTTTTACAAATTACGGACAATGCGGGTAGTTACCTAACGGGAAAAGCAGGTTTTTCCCATAAACAATGTCACCCACGAGCCACATTTGTAGGAGGCTTCCTTCTCCTATCTTCATCCATTAACGTTGGCTATAACCAATGGGCATCGCGCATCGTTACCCTCACTTTCCTAGTCGTTCAAAAAGCACACCCGCAAAGAGCTTTCCTCCTGTGGCGGCACTCCACAGCAAAAATTCCACCACTGGAAACTAAGTAGCGTCGGACGACGGCGGCGCAGTGGTTAGCGCCGTA
>NC_057786.1:3647679-3649801 GCF_014825855.1 Bombus pyrosoma | reverse complement strand
AGTTCGAGAAACGTCGATTCGTTTCGTTATTTCAAACACTCATAAGGTGACACGCGTGATCATGGCGTGATCAGTGGCGTGATCGGTGGCGTGACCCGAGCATGGTGGGGATCGTCTCCCATGAAACACAAAGGGCCCATCGAAGGGCAATCAGTATCGATCGAGGATCCAAACGAAAAACACTAACGTCTCCAACGAATTACAAGTCGTCCAAATACAAAACACATTGTAAAGTCGAGTCGAATCATTACACCAAATTAACTGTATCATCTGTCAAATAATTTGTGGCGCATCACTCTCCTGTTGTTTATATATATATGTCGGAGATGAAAGAACACCGAAGCCTTCCTTTGGAACCTTGGGAAAATCCCGTAATATTGTAATTTAGATTCTACCGTAGCCGTAATTAAACAATTGTCATGCAACCTGAGTGTACTTATTTGGGATCCGTGACAATGAGCTTGGAATCGAGGCGACTACCAGTTGCCAACGTAGCCGCGGTCAAGGGATGAACGTTTGTTTAACAAAGACCTTATTCGCCGGGTAAGATGGTCGCCAGATGCCGATGCGTTTCCGCAGTGCATGTTCAGCTAGCTTGAGGACCCGTTGTAAATCTTAAGATTTAGTTAATTACAAGTCCTTCAAACAGAAAACAGTCTTTGTCCCAACTACGGGAAGATAGGAGGGGAAACCTACCTTCTCTCGAACGACGCTCCTCATTAGCAACTTTTCCCTCAAGGGGGGCTAGCATTCTTTTCCAACCGTCGACGTGGAAATTGACCAATTAACAGCAACGTCAATTTCCCTCACCCTCTGAACGAAGGCATAGCTCCACGAATCCGATGACCTCATGCCCTTGGGCAGACCCGTCATAGTTTTCCTCGGTGGCACCATCGCGACGAAGATTCATTCCTGTTTGCGACCTTACTAACGAACAGAGTACCGTCTTCACGATCCGGACTTGGATTTTGGGAGAGCATACATCTACGATCCCGTTGACCGCGGATTCGTCATCGGACCTGGGGTCATTGTCACTAACTTCGCGAGCGCACAACCACTGTGATAAACCACCAAGATTGTAACACCTTCATCGCAGCGATAAACTTCACCTGTGTCGTACCGCATCAATGGCTAACCCTCGTGAAGATTCATTAGACGCCCACAACGCTAACCCTAGTGTCTCTCCGACATATATATATATATAAACATATATATTGTCAAATATATAATTTTTGTTAACTCTGTTAATTCAGTGTTAATCTCAACCAACCACCTCTGTCATCTTAACAGACACAGAGGAACGACTACTTCGCGGCGTCGATTTTCTGAATCGTAGCGAGAATTTACGCCTCCCGCTGACGCGCTTTCCTCGCGATCGCGTCTCTCCGCGAACGGTCGTAGCATGCACTTTTACGTCATAAATGTTATATCTTTTGTAACGGTAGCTACGTGATACGTGTATGTGGAGGTTAATGATATAAATATGCGTATTAAATTTTCTCGTTACTATCATTTATATATTAATGAGGAAGTAAAAAACATAACAGAGTCTAGAACAGAATAATTTATCCTTTATTTGTAAGTATAAGTTGGTACAAGTGACCACACTTTATAGCATAATTATCATACTGTATATAGTAAAGTAACGTACGGAAATCGTTCTCCAGCTGAAAACATTTTTCTTATATCGTTGAACTGTAGAAACGAAAATGGAATATATAATAAATAATGGATTATAAAATGAAGAATGACGTATGGTGTTGCTTACGCAAATAAATCAGAAAAATTTGCAGCTTTTTAACATACAATGATATTCTGTAAGTGTTCATAAGGAAGGCTGCACTGCCGATTTTGCCGATATTTAAATTTCTTATAAAATTCGACATTCCGAGCAACATTTTCCTATACATATAACCGCCGCTCGGCCTTAGTATCTGAGATATTTACAAACAATTGCTGCTACTACTACATTGAATCCTACCTGTATACGCGTGCCCATGGCAACGTTGTATCTGCATGGCGCGTCTGCTTACTTACTGCTTCTATAAACACGTCACGACGATCTGTAAACATTTTCTATAACGCAGAAACATTTCAACAATTATTTCGACAAAATAGTGCC
>NC_057786.1:3645643-3647179 GCF_014825855.1 Bombus pyrosoma | reverse complement strand
TATGTCCTCGCTTACCTGCCCTCCCTCTTCTCCCGTTCTCGCATTCCAGTCACCGCTTTGGCTATTTTCTGGGAGAAGTTTAGATTAGGAACGGTTTTTCACAAATTATTCTTAGGACTTGCTTGCACTTCTCGTGTTTATGAAAGTTGAAAATACACTCCGCGGTGACTACATTAATCATGCGACATATTTTAGTCATTTTACATTTTAAATGGTGCAGATCCCTTGTTTTTAACAAAATAGACTGAAACATACGCAAATAAACTGAAGTATACATCGTGATAAAATACATTTCCTTCGTTTTATTTATCACTTTCTTTATAAATATACCTGTCAATATTTCATTTATTCAAATACAGATTAAGATTGATTGACAATTCCTCTAAATATCTATGGATCCCACATCTTCTTGGCGACTAAGTCACTTTCAACATAATAACTATAAAGATTTACGGTCGTTTTGGCTTTGAGCCATTGAGACCATTTCTGGAATGCCATTTCATTTGCCGTTTCACAAGGAACCCAGTTCATAACATCAATACATTCAACATCTGTGATTGTAGCTTTTCCCAACACTATGCCTATTTCTTAATTCTATTGCATTTACGTCACTTTCGAGTTTTTGTTTCGTTTTGTTTCGATAGTTTTTGTTTTTTGTTCGATAGCATTATTAGTTTGATACTAAAGTGTTACATTAAGAATTCACTGAACCGAATGAAGGAAAGAATAAATTAGAATACATTGTACATGGACGTTAATAAAATATATGCACGGTATGATGCGAATTCTCAACTAATTAGCGATCAGTCAGGTTGTAACTGATCGGTTGATATCACGAACTGTGAACGCTGTTAACGTTCTACTGTATACAATGTTACGATCTGGTGTTGATCTTCTGTATTCATAACTGTTATGTGTTACTGTACATGTCGAATCTGGGCTTTTTCGAATTATATCTATATAAAAAGGGTAGTTGCTGCCACCAGAAATAGTCGTTAAACTGTTTCGATTAGTTCGATTATCGTTCGTTAATTCTTGGAAGAAGGAATATTAACTACTGAATAGAAGGGTTTCAAAAACTTGTCGCACCTTTCTAAAGAGCGACACTATTCTCGGATTCCAAACCGCAATATCCCCGCTGTTCTAATTGATAAATAAAATTCCAATTTTGGCTTAGCCGCTGTGTGCAGAAATACTAGCACGCAGAGAATTAAAGTTTTTTTTGGAACAAATGAGCACTCTTAGTATCTTCTTGATTATTGACAATAATAGTCAATGTATAATTTTATTCGAGTAGTAAATGTAGTCCGAAATCGAATAAGAAAATGTTACAATTTTTTAACTTCTCACCATGCTTATATGTGCCATCGATCGTACTCTTGGACTTAACGTACTCAATTAGTGTAGTTGTTGGTAGACTAACTGTATTAATCGTTGACGATTAATAAATGCTCGGTTTTACTTCTTGACATTACTCAAAGACTACAGTACGACAATTCTCGGCTTCGCAAAGACTGCTGTTTCTTCTAAACTTGA
>NC_057786.1:3643945-3645143 GCF_014825855.1 Bombus pyrosoma | reverse complement strand
GATAACGTGGAAGTTTGTTGTAAGACGAACTCAACGTATTTTACAATGCTTGACATCAAAATGGCAAAAAATCAATATTGCGATCTTATTTTTAAATGCGTACATTCAATGAATGTATGTATATATTGAAAATATGACTCATCATCTTCAATTTCACCCTTCTGTCAGATGGTAAATGAAACATAAGATATTATATTATTTATAATATAGTTTTCTGATCTACCGCTAAATTTCCATTTCGCTTTCCGTAGATATGGATAGTTCGAATATTTAGCAGTTTTACACGGTATCAATTTAACGAAAAGTATTTGATGTAAGTGTAATTAAATTGTTTTGATTAGCAATGTCTGTACTTTGTTGACGCGTGTTTGTAAGTAGAAGTATTAGTTACAATGTTAAAAAAATCTCGACAGTATTTATAATCATTGATATTTAACACTATCAATACATCTATTAGGGGAGTGATTTCATATAGAAAAACTCAAATTGTTGAATTTCGGCTACTATCGGGAAACTAGCAGTAATGCTATAATGATTGATTCAATTGATCGATTTATGTGATCGGAAAATAGTCGTGCTCAGTTAAAAAGTTTGTACGTTCTCTAAACGCGATAAACGCTTGGAAAATTAAATTACTTTGCTATCACACATCAATCAATTCAAGAGTCTAGAGAGAATAGGGTCATTCGGTGAGTACAATTCATTTAACACTTGCGTTAAATACATAACATTTTTATTGTACCATGATATGCATGATTAATGCTTCTGTTTATCGAATCTGCGTAGCGAATTTCTTTCCAACTTCTACATATTCTTTACTATATGGAAAAAGCAATTTTATTACAATAAATAAGAGAAATGATCGTGTAGAAAATGACATGCGATGAGTTATATGTGAGCGAATACAAGTATCTGACTCCATGGATGCATCGAAGCAAATTGATCGATTATATTAATCTCAATCAATCGAATGAACATTTAACATTGATGAGGAAAATATCGATCGAGATCTGGTCTTTTTTTTTACCGCGGATTCAACTAAATTGTCATCGTTGTTATACATCGTTTGAAATGATCTTTTATATTAATTTAATGATCGGCACATATCGTGCTTAAAAGAAATTCATTATAAATTTATTACATTCACATGTATCTGTAGGATGGAATCTTTTCAATGCTTTTATAATATCTCATAAAC
>NC_057786.1:3642188-3643445 GCF_014825855.1 Bombus pyrosoma | reverse complement strand
GCGGTGAACGAGATAACAAAATGCGCTTTCTTCCAAAGTCCAAGTTGTACCAACTTCCGTGTCTACGGTACAAGTATTACTGGACTAACTCTTTGTTAAAATGTAGAGTATCCACCGAGCGTAAAGACGCTATGTAACTCACTAATGCGACCACACGAGAAAAAGTTTCTCCGTACCGGTGACGCTGCAGAGGAAAACTACATTCGAGTGTGTCTAAGGACACGAGATCATCGGATTCGTGGAGCGATGCCTTCGTTCGGTGGTTAGAAAAGGATGCTTTCCCTTGAGGGAAAGTTGATAACGGGAAGCGCCCTTCCTGAGAAAGTAGGTTTACCCTATCTTCCCGTAGTTGAGACAAAGACAGTCTATCTGTTTGAAGGACTTTAGTTGACTAAATCTTAGGATTTATAACGGGTCCTCGGACTAGCTGAATATGTACTGTGGAGAATAGGGTGTGCGTGTGGCGAACCACGGTACACAAACCGTTGGAATGTTTACTGTCGCGTGCCGCTACAACTATTTCTTTTAAGGAGAGCTATAGAATTACTCCAACCCTATCTTAGGTAAAAACGTTCATCCCTTGACGACGGCTACGTTCGGCGACTGGTTGTCGTCTCGAGTCCAAGCTCCGGTGTCCTTTCATCTCCGACATATACATCTTTTTACCAGTATGAAAATTACACGTTCAACATTACAATTTACTTGAAATTTTATACATTTTATATTGTGATTGAAATTTTATTTGATTTAATTGGGACATTTTCATTGAAATCAAAATTTTTAACATTTATTTAGTATTTCAGTTGGAATTATAATACAGGAAAAGAATGAATTTCTATATGAAAATTAAAAAGACTTGGAATTTCAATTTAGTTCGAAAGCTTTAGTGTTAAATATTTCTACGTTCCGTCCTTTGCATAATTTGACTTTAACTAAGACCTAATAATTACAATATACAATATACAATGTTCGTAAATGCTTGAAAATGCTATATAATAGTAAAATCTTTATAAAATTGTAATATTTTTTGGACAATTTGAATTCATTATATTACACAACATATACTGTAGTCATTTCTGATTAGGTTACTTTTGCGATGTTTACTTTTATTTTACGTATATTCTTATAACTCTCTATGATACGGCGCGTAAGATGGACCGTGCGCCGTCTGAATCTTTATACTATATACCGATATACCGATATACTATATACTATAAACTAAATTTTTTAACGTCATGTAAATAACTTGAAGGAATC
>NC_057786.1:3640488-3641688 GCF_014825855.1 Bombus pyrosoma | reverse complement strand
TCTCATGATAGTTTTCAGTATAAATAAGCGTAGACACTTAGGGTCAGTCGGAGTAAGTCTTTGAGTAACGTTCAGAAATAAAATCGAGCATTTAATAATCGTCAACGATTCATACAGTCAGTCTTCCAACAACTATACAAACTTTGTCCAAGAGAGCAAATATAGCAACAGATATAGCAAAAGAGTCAACAAACATCGAAACCCCCTAATTACT
Organism: Bombus pyrosoma; assembly: GCF_014825855.1. Classification (NCBI taxonomy): domain Eukaryota; kingdom Metazoa; phylum Arthropoda; class Insecta; order Hymenoptera; family Apidae; genus Bombus; species Bombus pyrosoma. The sequence goes on along the minus strand of NC_057786.1, from coordinate 3,641,474 downwards.
AAATTATTTGATACGTCGGACCAGATCCGCAGGCTAAAAAAAACACTACTCGTTAGACCTGAGCACAAGATTTAACTAGATATTTATATCAAGTAATATTTACTTATTTATAATACTATACTTATCTATAATAAGTATTAACTTATTATAAATATTTAGCCATGTCATTGCGCCACGCCAGAGAAAATTACTGAAAATTCTCAATGCCAGAATTGATAACTAATAAATTACTAATAAATAAAAAAATAAAAAGAAAAGAATTCCAAGAGTGCGATCGACTATACATAGAAGCAAGGTGAAAATTTAAACATTGTAACATTCTCTTCTTCGATAATTTCGGATTTGTACCACATGTACTATCCGAATAAAATTATTCGTTGAATGTTGTTGTCAACAATCAAGAAGATATTGAAAATATTTATTTATTGCAAGAAGTCTTAATCCTTCCCGTGCTAATACTCCTGCACGTAGCAGGTGTAGCGGCACAGGAGTCAAAGGACGACGCGAATCGAGAGCGACTCATGTTGTTGTTTTGCATCGACACAGCCTTGACGCGGTAGCAGTAAAATTGTCGTTAACACGCGCCAAAATCGTTACGGTTACTGATATTATACAATTACAAATGGAAATAGGCAATATATATGTGGTAGTCTTAATATGCGCCGCTTTGTAGAAGGTTGCCATATATTTAGTACGTTATTTCGGAAATAAATGGTTAGTATAACCGTTATTGCATACGTGCCCGAATAAAATACAAATAGAGTGACAATTATTTCATAACTTTTAACGCTTTCAACTCGATCATACTTTTTTGACAAATAATCTTTTATTTTATTTATTATAAATTATCTTTTCGTGAAGCGATCAATATTACAAAGCCAACTAAGGAATAAAATGGTTTTTGTAGTCATTAGTAAGTCGATAATTAATTTCTATCTATTTATTAATATTTTTTTAATTTTTCATTCTGATTAATGAATGAAAAA
>NC_057786.1:3638036-3639988 GCF_014825855.1 Bombus pyrosoma | reverse complement strand
ATCTATTTATAACTCATTATAATGAGTTATAGTTTAAATTACGTTTGTAGAATACATCTTACACTTGTCACCAGAGGGCCATCGACGTCAACATACGGCTACCGATGTTAATGCTTTCTCACTAGTGGTCACATTGACTGTTTGTTTCAATAAATATAACTTCCAACATAAACTTTCCCATTCCAGTGTCTAAGGTAAAGGTCTGCTAGGGGGGTCTTACTGAGGAGTCCACACTAGCAGATCTCGGACGAAACACTGTACTTCCTCTCTGCCCCTTTTTCCTTCATTTATCAGCACTGCTCATCCATAATCTCTCCCTCCTGTTTTCACAAATTGTTGTTGCGTTTAATTACGTTTTCAGCAGATGTTTGCGAAACCAGCGATGGGCAAGAAGATGGATTGATTGAGTGAAAAGGAAACGGAGGATTTTTGCGACGCTCCGGTCCCTTGGGCGGCCCTGGGAGAGAGCAGTGAAAAATCCACTAGCTGTGACAAAATATAGTGACACACTCACAGAGGGTGTTGTCCTATATTACACCGTGCGTAGGACGCACGAAAAACGGGGGCTTAATCTTAAGTTAGAGTTAAAACTTAGAATTTAAGGCCTACTGTATTTCTCCCCTCCTGATCTTCTTCTTTGCGGTACTGGGCAGGTCAGGAGTCGGGGAAGCCGGTCAATGGGACACGTCGCAAGAGAGAGTGGTAGAAGAATCTTCCAACTTTAGATACAGTGTCGAAGAGGCAAATTACCATCTCTCGGCCTCTTCGTTGACTTCATTGTGTCTAAGACATGAGCCTGCTAGGTATACCCCCTTACTGATGAGTCCACTAGCAGGCTCTGGACGAAACACACTTTTTTTTTATTTTTTCTCCATCTTCTTTCATATATCCTTGATATTTGTAGCTGCTGGCTGCATAGATGTCGCTGCTGGGGTACTGCTGTATTTTCTTCTTATTTAGATGTCGTCGAAGAAAAATCGGACTGCGGCCGCCGGGATTCGAACCCGTGTCCCCAATGTTCGTAAGCTACGGCGCTAACCACTGCGCCGCCGTCGTCCGACGCTAGTTACTTTCGATTGGTGGAATTTTTGCTGTCGAGTGCCGCCACAGGAGGAAAGCTCGTTGCGGGTGTGCTTTTTGAACGACTAACGCGCATTTGTTGTTCATACTTTTCGTTAGGAAAGTAAGGGTAACGATCCGCGATGCCCATTGGTTATTGCCAACATTAATTAATGAAGATAGGAGGAGGAAGCCTCCTACCAACGTGGCTCGTGGGTGACATTGTTCATTAAACATTGCAAAAGTAACTTAATTAGAGATGACTACAATGTATGATGTACAATATAATGAATTTAAATTGTCCAAAAAATATTACAATTTTATAAAGATTTTACTATTATACAGCATTTTCAAGCATTTACGAACATTGACGTAATTATTAGGTCTTAATTAGTCAAAATAAGGAAAGGTCGAAACATAGAAATATTTAACACTGAAACTTTCGGACTAAATTGAAGTTCCAAGTCTTTTTAATTTTCAGATAGAAATTCATTCTTTTCCTGAATTATAATTCCAACTGAAATACTAAATAAATGTTAAAAATTTTGATTTCAATGAAAATATCACAATTAAATCAAATAAAATTTCAATCACAATATAAAATGTATAAAATTTCAATTAAATTGTAATGTCGAACGTGTAATTTTCATACCGGTAAAATACCTTAGCTAAAATAAATTCCAAGATTTATAGGGAGTCCTTAGGCTAGCTGAAAATATTCGGTAAGAATGTATGGGCATCTGGCAATCATTTTGTCCGCAGGAATAGGGTCTTTGTGTAGCGAGCCACGGGACAGAAAGCGTTGGAAAGTTTACCGTCGAGTACCGCCACAATTGTTTATGTGTGCTTATATTTATTAATTATTTATGAAAGCAAAAGGACTCATATTTGCG
>NC_057786.1:3634950-3637536 GCF_014825855.1 Bombus pyrosoma | reverse complement strand
TACAAGTCGTAGAAAAAGGGATTGTGACATTTTGCGTGTTTTCTAACAAAAATCTTCAATTATAACGTCGTATCGCAAATATGAGTCCTTTTGCTTTCATAAATAATTAATAAATATAAGCACACATAAACAATTGTGGCGGTACTCGACGGTAAACTTTCCAACGCTTTCTGTCCCGTGGCTCGCTACACAAAGACCCCATTCCTGCGGACAAAATGATTGCCAGATGCCCATACATTCTTACCGAATATTTTCAGCTAGCCTAAGGACTCGCTATAAACCTTGGGATTTATTTTAGCTAAGGTATTTTACCGGTATGAAAATTACACGTTCGACATTACAATTTAATTGAAATTTTATACATTTTATATTGTGATTGAAATTTTATTTGATTTAATTGTGATATTTTCATTGAAATCGAAATTTTTAGCATTTATTTAGTATTTCAGTTGGAATTATAATTCAGCAAAAGAATGAATTTCTATCTGAAAATTAAAAAGGCTTGGAACTTCAACTTAGTCCGAAAGTTTCAGTGTTAAATATTTCTACGTTCCGTCCTTTCCTTATTTTGACTAATTAAGACCTAATAATTACGTCAATGTTCGTAAATGCTTGAAAATGCTATATAATAGTAAAATCTTTATAAAATTGTAATATTTTTTGGACAATTTAAATTCATTATATTGTACATCATACATTGTAGTCATTTCTAATTAAGTTACTTTTGCAATGTTTAATGAACAATGTCACCCACGAGCCACATCTAAATAAGAAGAAAATACCACAGTACCCCAGCAACCGACATATACAGCTAGCACCTACAAATATCATGGACATAAGAAAGAAGGTGGAGAAAAAGAAAAAAAAATGTGTTTCGTCCAGAGCCTGCTAGTGGACTCATCAGTAAGGTTTTACCTACCAGGCTCACGTCTTAGACACAATGGAGAAAGGGTGAGAGAGATGGGGATTCAGCCTTTCAACACTACACTTCTCTAAAGTCGGAGAATTCTTTCTACCACTCTCTTGCGACGTGTCCCATTGAGCGCCTTCCCTCCCCGATTCCTGACCTGACAGTGTTCAAAGAAGATCAGGAGGGGAGAGATACAGTCCCCTTAAACTCTAATAATATATAATTATTTCCTGCGCCCAGTCTTTTCCTGCGTTCTATGCACGGTGAAATATAGGACAACACCCTAACCTGTGAAGTGTGTCAACTATATTCCTGTCACATCTACGGGATTTTTAGGCGTTTATATACTGCTCTCTCCCAGGGCCGCCCAAGGGACCTGAGCGTCGCGAAAAATCCTCCGCTTCCTTTCACTCAATCAATCTTCTTATCCATCGCTGGTTTCACAAACGCAACAACAATTTGTGAAAACAGGAGGGAGAGATTATGGATGAGCAGTGCTGACAAATAAAGGAAAAGGAGAAGAGAGGAAGTACAGTGTTTCGTCCGAGATCTGCTAGTATGGACTCATCAGTAAGACTTTACCCCCCTAGCAGACCTTTACCTTAGACACTGGAATAGGAAAATTTATGTTGGAAGTTATATTTATTGAAACAAACAGTCAATGTGACCACTAGTGAGAAAGCATCAACATCGGTAGCCGTTTGTTGATGTCGATGGCCCTCTGGTGACAAGTGTAAGACGTATTCTACAAACGTAATTTAAACTAAACCATTATAATGAGTTATAAATAGATTGTACATTTATAGGAAATTTAAAAGTGTAGAAATACACAGACTGCATAGAATAATTTGAAAAGATATCGAAAATATTGAAAGTAAAGTTTCTGTTTTATTGTTAAGGAAAATAACGTAATAAATGAGTTGTGATACATAATTGTATTGAATGAAAGAAATTTCTATTTCAGTTCAATTTCCCTAATTGTATTTCTGTAATAGTTTTAAATAAAGCTACGAATGTATATAAACATCCGCGGTCTAATCATAATAGAGAATTTAATATAAACAAAATTAGAGGAGTATGAAACAGAATATCGGACGTTAGTGAATTCCTGTTTACATGTCGTTAACGCGATATGTTTCAAAGGAAAAAACAAAAGAAAGAAATGCGCACGGTTTCTGGCCTTAATGTTTTCTTTCTTTTTCCATATTGTTCACGTACGCAGCATCGTGATGAATCGAGCTGTTGAATCTCGGTGACAGATAACAGGAATTACGTGCTGGATGCTAGAGGACCTCTATTTGCGCGTTCAATTTCTCTCGTTACATTTCTTCGCGGTAATTATACAGATTCACGATCCAACGATCATTGAAAAAATATTGGATGAACGAAATGTTGCTGGAAGCTGTTACGATCGGCAAGTCGTAGACCTCCGTTACAGATGTTTCTTACATTTTAAACGTTTTTTGATTCAACAGAGTTATGTAATTGTAACAGATCGATTATGTAAAATAAAGTTTCTGATGGTACTGTGAAACTTTACTTGTATATTTCATTTTAATTTTATTGTACTTTAACTTTGTTGCATTTTGTTGCACTTACTTTATGGCAGAATATTTCGATCAGTACTTTGTATTTCAGTTGATACCGTTATTTCCCGATGCAAATACAATAAAGGA
>NC_057786.1:3632367-3634450 GCF_014825855.1 Bombus pyrosoma | reverse complement strand
AATCAGCTGGTTGCTGAAACGAATAAAACAATAATAGAAAGAAGACTGAAGAAGAAGCACCCTGCAGACCTCACAATAGAACAATAAACAACCTGGAAGATGGAGTCCCGCTGGGGGTAACCATCCACATGCTATATTTCATCAAAACCCAAACTATAATATTTTACCAAATGTCCTAATGGACAAATTGTAAAATGATCTATTTAAAAATAAAAAAAAAAAAAAACGTTATTCATTTCAGAAAAGGATGGATGAATTGCTCGAAATGTGGTTTCATAGATTGGAGAGGGATTTTATATAATCACTTTGTCACGACGTATGTATAACAGGAAGTATAATTTAACAGAACGGTCCGATGCGAGTGATCTTGGTTAAAATGATATATTGTTGACGTTAGGAAACCGACAAGCTAATTCTCCACGTCATGTGTGCATGTACATTCGCGCGAGCGTGCATCTGTAATCAAATTTGTGATTATTAAATAAGGATCGGGGTATTCTTCATTTTCCGATCACCGTGCCGTAAAACGGCCGGTCAAGCTAGTACATAGAAACCACTGTTCGGCGAATGCAATCGCATATTAATATGACTCATGAGTATGATGACACCTTTCCCAATCATTTTTATAATCTTACGACATAACAGAGTGATTGAATAAAATACAGCTTTTGTCCTCTTTTCGACTTCCACCGGTCGTTTTCCGCCAGTTTATCACTTCCTGTCCGCTACCTGCGCGTTCAATACTGCGTCCTTTCAGATTCATCATTCATGAAATTTATTAAAATATTGCGAAATGGATTAACACGACGCGTAATATTTAGTACATATGCATATCGTGCAGGGTGTACCAAGAGTAAGTGGAAAGTGAATAACACCTCAATCAACAAATGACGCAATTTGGCCTTGCGAAAGGCCACATGCTGTAACTCGAAAAAATTAATCGAAGATGGAATTATGTGCCGGCACCAATGTCATGTGCATTATATTTGCTACTTTTACGTTTACCACTTTGTTGCCATACACAATTGCTTACGATTCACGTCATAGTCGACTAATTGGCCAATTTTCCAATGAAACGTGTGTATCATTGCTAACAGAATGCAGACCCGCATCTAATGCAGCACCCGGTTCTTCAAATTCGACACCACTGAACTTCGCACACAATAAAATGAAAAATGCATGTAATACATAAAAATTAAAAGAAATATAGATGTGTAAAAGTCATAATGTTTATTAGTTTCAATAAACATCGTCGAACGATTGCATTGGTGGTTACTACTATAGTCGAGCCATCAATTCAGGTACTTGTAGGGTTGATCGCTGACGACGCTGTCAGTCGTTTTAATAAAAAAAGGCACAAAATAATATAGATGGGATATTTACATTAACTAGTGCGGAAACTGTATATGTATGCATAATGTATATTAGCATCTTTGACAAAAAATGCAACTTTTCTGTCATGTGCATTGATGCGGTAATTTTTCATATAGACCTGACTGGCGTAAACACTCTTCAAACACTTTTGAAAATTTCTTATTAACTGCAGTATTCTCGTACAATATACTGGAATTTTTATTCACAAATATTTGTCTACTCTAACTGCGTCCCAAAAAATCTTTCAGGGGTTGAACTTTAGAGGGTGATTACACCTCATAAACTCTGGTTACCGCAACTAAAACAGGATACGCGTTTAGTATTTTGTGCCGCTCTTCTAGTCTCAAGTTTTATCAAAATCTTAGTCCCACTATTCGCGACCTTTTCCTGATAGTAAAGTTTCCTTTTGATTCCATTATGGGTTCCAACTGTCATGACATTGAATTTACCTAATTGAAGAGTATTCTACTTAAAATACTTTTCCATTTTTCTAGGAAAGCCTTCTTTAAGTAATTTCATGATGAAATATACTGAATCAATACCTGTATTTACGTTTTTATTTATTTTATTTGTATATTTTCAATAATGCCCATTTAGTTAGTTAGTAGTATTGTGCTTTGGATTTTCTTACATTAGGATGGAATTATGTTTCAAATACATTTTATTCTACGAAGCACTAATTGCACGAATATATGATACACTTTTATTT
>NC_057786.1:3630345-3631867 GCF_014825855.1 Bombus pyrosoma | reverse complement strand
TATACGATATAAATAACATAGTTTGTATTCCTTCCTCCATGCCGATGGCATTTCTTGCTTACGCAAATAAATTAAAAAATATTTGCGACTTGTTTGACCTTCGTACGGTTGCAGGATACAATATTTCCTAAAATGTATGTATTCGCTTAATAAACTTAGAAATTAATTGTACTGTAACACAAACTTAATTAGTTCTCATATTTCTACACGGAATACTACTGCACTTTTACGTCATAAATGTTATACCTTTTGTAATGGTAGCTACGTGATACGTGTATGTGGAGATTAATGATATAAATATGCGTATTAAATTTTCTCGTTACTATCATTTATATATTAATGAGGAAGTAAAAAATATAACAGAGTCTAGAACAGAATAATTTATTCTTTATTTGTAAGTATAAGTTGGTACAAGTGACGACACTTTATAGCATTAAAACATTTTTCTTATATTGTTGAACTATAGAAACGAAAATGGAATATATAATAAATAATGGATTATAAAATGAAGAATGACGTATGGTGTTGCTTACGCAAATAAATCAGAAAAATTTGCAGCTTTTTAACATACAATGATATTCTGTAAATGTTCATAAGCAAGGCTGCACTGCCGATTTTGATGATATTTAAATTTGTTGTAAAATTCAACATTCCGAGAAAGATTTTCCTATACATATAACCGCTGCTCGGCCTTAGTTTCCGCGATATCTACAAATAATTGCTGCTACTACTACATTGAATTTTGCCTGTATACGCATGCCCATGGCAACGTGTATCTGAATGGTGCGTCTGCTTATCTACTGCTTCTATAGACATAGAACGGCGATCTGCAAACAATCTGTATACGCACAAACATTTCAATATTTATTTCTTTCCATTACTAACCTGAAACTACTTCGAAAATGAAAAAACGATCTCTTCATCATATAGATCTGACATGTGTTGGCAACCGCTATTAAAAGATATACAAAGAAAAAATGAGAACACCGATCAATCCGACTGTTGTCCAATTCTCGCTCATATGCAGTGTTCCGTTACAGATATAATAAAATATACGGAGTGACATTTGAAACCAAAATAAGACGAAAGTGAAAAATAAAATGTGTGACGTTTTTGGCTTCATTTTTCAATTGTCACTTATTAAAAATCAATCGAAATATTCTTGTGCGCGAGCAATCCTCCTTACACGGACAAAATTAGGTGAAGTAGAGCATCGAAGTGCACATCGATCTTTAAATGGAACGATACATTGTCAGCAGCCTACAAGTTGTAGAAAAGAAGACTATGGCATTCGGAGATTTAAATGACATTCTGCGTGACGTCTTCTAAGGAAAACACCGATTATAGATTCAACACGTTTAATTTACTCATTTAAATCTATAACAGCATGTCGGAAACCGCTCCATGGAATTTCCGAGTAGAGAGGATTAATGTTTCTTCCAATCATTTGCCTCTATAAATACTTAATCAGTAATGGCACGTATTAAGAATATTTATACAAAGTTCACACGCACACCGCGAT
>NC_057786.1:3627575-3629845 GCF_014825855.1 Bombus pyrosoma | reverse complement strand
TACATAACAATGTACTAGTGGATAATTCTTGCAGAAAGAAAAATTTATAATATTCTTGGCCAACGCATTTACTTCTTTTGTATGATCTTTTCGAAATTGGTCAGGAATAGACACGTTATCTGAGGTGTTTCTTTGGGTATGTCTATTGAAAAAACGAATAGGCTGCTCAGCAGATGTGTTTAAAAATGTTTAGACCTGCTGTATTTTCGCACGTTCGCGGGGAGACGCGATCTCGAAGAAGCGCGCCAACGGGAGTCGTAAATTCCCGTTACGATTGACTAATCGACGCCACGAATCGTACGATCCCTTATTTCTTGTGGGATAATAAGGGTGATTAATTGAAATAACGCTGCGGTTGACAGGTTATTATATATTTAATCGACCAACAGCTTCGGTGATACAATAGTGAATGTTTTACCGTACAACGACGAGTTAGTACGACGTAAGACCTTTTGCGTGTCGTTTCGTATGATGATATCGACAGACTATTCGCGGGAGATCGACCGAACACTTATTGACGACTTGAAGACTTGGTCGAGAGTAGTTGATGTTGACCACTTGCTCGATAGTTGAGCTGTTGATGACTGCTTGAGCGCTTGCTCGAGAGTTATACTGGACTCGGAATTGGAGTCGGAATGGGAATGATTTGGAGAGAGTGAGAAGCTGAACTCGACTGCTGAGCTGCCCTTAAGATGTCTCGGAGGAAAGCTTGGTGTGGGCGTGTCCTTTGACCGAAGAACGCGGATTCGTTGTTCACACTTTTCGTCCAGGAAGAGAGGGTAACGATCCGCGATGCCGATTGGTGATGACCCACTCTAATGAACAGAATATGCAGAAGATTCCCACCAACGTAGAGCGGCGGTGGACTTTGCTCCAGATGGGAAAAACAGCCTTTTATGATGGACATGTGTTAGGTTTTTCCCATCTGATGACTGTCCGCCTTCTCCGTGATTTTAGGAGCGCCTAATAAACTCAAGGACCTTTCCAAGACCCCGCCATAAACTGCAAATATATCTGGAATTAGAGAATTCTCCAGACATGCAATTAGACTGGCAAACATGTGTGGAGACAATGCAGCTAAAGGCTAATGTCTTTATGGTGGGTCATTGGGTCTATTGAGAATCGGGATGGCTGTAGGTTGACTGTTGGCTGCCAGGTAGCGAGGGATGGCGTGCAACTGTCCTACGCGACGTAACACCTGCCTTCCAAGGATAGTATCATTTCTGCAACAAAAGTGAAAATTTTAAAAGAGCTATTCAATGCGACACATACAATTTCTCATTTAGCTGTACATTAACATTTATCATTACTCGTTACTCTATAAAACGATACCTTAATTAATTCTTCGAGTATAGGTTTAAATAATTTTTTTGCAGTTTTTTTCCTGTTTCCTGATTTCTTATTTCATGCGCATGTGTGTGGATATTGTAATATTTAGTTATCAGTAGTTTGGATGAAAATCGTTTCTGATTTATGCAAAACAACGTACGGCCACATTCAGTAGCAGCTCAACAGTACTTAATACAAATGTAGTTTTCCTGTGCACATTGTGTTATTTTCATTACGATTTTGCTGCAAACAGTTTGCATATTCATGATACACGAATTTTTCACACGGTATATAAACTTTGAGCAATCAATGCATATAGGTGCTTTTGTTTATTAATTATTTATTGAGGCAAAGGATTAGCGGAGACACTAATCCTCTCTATTCGAAAATAGTTTAAAGCGGTTTACGATATGGTGTTACGAATTTTAATAAGTAAGCATAGTCGATGATTTTTCGTAGGAAACGTCACACAGGATGGTTTACGTCTCCGAACGTTATAATCTTCTTCTTTACGACTTGTACGAGATAAACTGCTGCCCGTCTATCGTTCGATTTAATGATCACTGTGTAGCCCGCTGTTTGAGCCGACCTAGTTTCGCTCGTCTAATCAGATTTGTTCACGCACAGTGACCATCGGTCGATTTTTAATTGTCAATAATTAAAAAATAAAACTCAAGATGCAATTCTTTTGTTCTAGATCTTCATCTTATCTTTTTTTTTTTATTTTTTATTTTCAAATAAATCATTTTACAATTTGTCCATTAGGACATTTGGTAAAATATTATAGTTTGGGTTTTGATGAAATATAGCATGTGGATGGTTACCCCCAGCGGGACTCCATCTTCCAGGTTGTTTATTGTTCTATTGTGAGGTCTGCAGGGTGCTTCTTCTTCAGTCTTCTTTCTATTATTGTTTTATTCGTTTCAGCTACCAGCTGATTT
>NC_057786.1:3625883-3627075 GCF_014825855.1 Bombus pyrosoma | reverse complement strand
CAGAGGGCCATCGACATCAACAAACGGCTACCGATGTTGATGCTTTCTCACTAGTGGTCACATTGACTGTTTGTTTCAATAAATATAACTTCCAACATAAATTTTCCTATTCCAGTGTCTAAGGTAAAGGTCTGGCTAGGGGGTCTTACTGAGGAGTCCACTCTAGCAGATCTCGGACGAAACACTGTACTTCCTCTCTGCCCCTTTTTCCTTCATTTATCAGCACTGCTCATCCATAATCTCTGTCTCCTGTTTTCACAAATTGTTGTTGCGTTTAATTACGTTTTCAGCAGATGTTTGCGAAACCAGCGATGGGCAAGAAGATGGATTGATTGAGTGAAAAGGAAACGGAGGATTTTTGCGACGCTCCGGTCCCTTGGGCGGCCCTGGGAGGGAGCAGTTTTATAGCAATAAAAAATCCAATAGCTGTGACAAAATATAGTGACACACTCACAGAGGGTGTTGTCCTATATTTCACCGTGCGTAGGACGCACGAAAATCGGGCCTTAATCTCACACATATCGTAGAGTTTAAGCCGATTACTGTATTTCTCCCCTCCTGATCTTTGCGGTCCTTGGTAGGTCAGGTGTCGGGGAAGCCGGTCAATGGGACACGTCGCAAGAGAGAGTGGTAGAGGAATCTTCCAACTTTAGATACAGTGTCGAAGAGGCAAATTACCATCTCTCGGCCTCTTCGTTGACTTCATTGTGTCTAAGACATGAGCCTGCTAGGTATACCTTACTGATGAGTCCACTAGCAGGCTCTGGACGAAACACACTTTTTTTTCTTTTTCTCCACCTTCTTTCGTATGTCCGAGATATTTGTAGCTCCTGGCTGTATAGATGTCGCTGCTGGGGTACTGTGGTATTTCCTTCTTATTTAGATGTCGTCAAAGAAAAATCGGACTGCAGCCGCCGGGATTCGAACCCGTGTCCCCAACGTTCGTAAGATACGGCGCTAACCACTGCGCCGCCGTCGTCCGACGCTACTTACTTTCCAGTGGTGGAATTTTTGCTGTGGAGTGCCGCCACAGGAGGAAAGCTCTTTGCGGGTGTGCTTTTTGAACGACTAGGAAAGTGAGGGTAACGATGCCCGATGCCCATTGGTTATAGCCAACGTTAATGAATGAAGATAGGAGAAGGAAGCCTCCTACAAATGTGGCTCGTGGGTGACATTGTTTATGGGAAAAACC
>NC_057786.1:3622992-3625383 GCF_014825855.1 Bombus pyrosoma | reverse complement strand
TAACAGCATTCCCGGAGGGCAAACACATGAAGAAGTGGAAAATGCCAACAACGCAATTGACAAACACTGCACCATACTCAGCACAACAGCGCAAGAAGTTACAAACTTAATTAAGGCAACAAAGACAAGTAAAGCACCAGGATTAGACTTGATCAATGGAAAAATCTTAAAAAACCTCCCCCAAAGGCAATAAGACTAATAACGATAATATTCAACGCAATTCTAAGAATACAGTATTTTCCTACATTATGGAAAATAGCACAGATCGTAATGTTACCCAAACCAAACAAAAACCCACATTTAACTGCATCTTACAGGCCAATATCACTACTACCTGCGTTTTCCAAACTACTAGAGAAAATAATATATAACCGCCTAAAACCAACAATAAAAAAAGAAAAACTAATACCGGACCACCAATTTGGATTCAGGAATAAACACTCCACAATAGAACAAATGCATAGACTCGTCAATGAAATCTTACAGGCATTGGAAACAAAACAATATTGCACGGCACTATTTATTGACATTGAAAAAGCATTTGACAAAGTTAACTATGAAAAACTTCTTCAAACTATCAAAAAGCAATTTCCAGAACAAATCTACAAATTACTCAAATTGTACTTAAACAATAGAACCTTTGTAGTAAAAATAAATGACGCATATTCTGAAATTAAGGATATCAAGGCAGGAGTACCGCAAGGAAGCGTCCTAGGACCAATATTATACACGATCTATACAGCAGACATATCAACAACTGCCAACAGCAAAACTCTAACGTTCGCGGACGATACGGTCTTACTAACTAGACACGCAAATCCTGAAACGGCTGCCGCACTATTACAAGAACACATTACAAAAATTGAGAAGTGGCTGCAAAGCATCAAATAAAAGCGAACACCAGTAAGTGCAATCACATAACATTTACGCTTAGAAAAGGAAAAACACCAGACATCCAACTAAATGGCGCCCACATAGCACAAACAAAGTATGTCAAATATCTAGGAATACATTTAGATACACGCCTTACATGGAAGCATCACATAAAATCAATAACAAACAGAATACCTGAAAAAATGAAGCAGATGTACTGGTTAATCAATAGAAAATCTAAATTAAGCATAATGAACAAACTAAATATATATAAAACAATAATCAAACCAATCTGGACATACGGAGTCCCACTATGGGAGATGGCAACAATGAGTCACATAAATAAAATAGAAACAGAGCAAGCAAAAATCCTAAGGACAATAGTTAACGCTCCATGGTACGTCAAAAATGAAGATATACGAAAAGACTTAAAGATTCCAACAGTTAAAGAGGAAATCGCCAGATATGCAAAAAAGTATAAAGAAAGACTTGCAACACACCCAAATCAGCTGGTTGCTGAAACGAATAAAACAATAATAGAAAGAAGACTGAAGAAGAAGCACTCTGCAGACCTCACAATAGAACAATAAACAACCTGGAAGGTGGAGTCCCGCTGGGGGTAACCATCCACATGCTATATTTCATCAAAACCCAAACTATAATATTTTACCAAATGTCCTAAAAGACAAATTGTAAAATGATTTATTTAAAAATAAAAATAAAAAAAGAAATATTAAGTAATATAAGTTTCTTTTAATGTACATATTTATATTTATAAGCCGTATAATGTTAATATGTATTATTTTGTTATATCTTAATTTTCATATTATGTAATTTAAATTATCTATATTGTGTTTATATATATTTAAGTGTAAGTGTCTATATCTTTGTTCGTTGCAATTAATACTTGATTATGGTAAAGTGACTGTATTGCTAGCATCATATACATGTCTAGAATCGACAACATTTTGATCAGGTATTAAATACTTAATAAAGGTGAGTCACTGAAATAGATATTAATTATGACGAGTAGTTTACCAACAACGTGTCCCATAAGTCTAAATTTGTGGCACTTTGTTCATTTGTTAACATAATAATTCAAAGTTAACTAATTTATCAATTTAACAAACTAATTTATGTAATTAATGTGAGTATTATTGTCAGTACTCGTTATAATTAAAATGAAAGAATAAAACAAATAGTTATAATAAATAGCTATGTTGTTAGCAACGTGCTACGTAATAAAATGAGTCACCAAAATAAATAATAATTATTCAGAATAATTTAGTATCAACGTGTCATATACGTCTACATTTGCGACACTTTGTTCGATTGCTAAGATAATAATTCAACGTTTTCCAGTTTAACTAACTAATTTATATCATTAAAATGAGTATAGTCAGATTTTGATATTATTAAATATTAAAAAGGTTAAATATTAATATAAATAAAATAACTAATAAAATGTAATAAAGTATCTAAGTTGCTGGTAACATGTAACATATGTCTAAATTATGA
>NC_057786.1:3620914-3622492 GCF_014825855.1 Bombus pyrosoma | reverse complement strand
AAAAAAAAAAAAATTTTCGCCGCGCGCAGGTAACCGTCGTCCTTCGGTTTGTGTCATAATTTTCGGGGCCTGTATTTTTGCATTCTTTGAAACGACGTATTCCAAATTCCGAATATTGAATACGTGAAACATTATCGGAAAATATAAACAAAGCAATATATAAGTAAGCGTGTATGCGAGAATAATACAACGTATGGTGACAAGCGTTTAATGCTAAAAAGATATTTTCTTGATGTATACGACCATAGCTTATTAACACTTAGCCAACCGCGCGGTAAAGCGAGCTATACGCTTCAGTGTCCATCGCGCCCGCACAAGCCAACCTATACCCTGTCCACTGTGCATTTTTCTAAGTACAGAGGACTAATATTCACTAATACTTGAAAAACAAAGAAGTCTAAAAATTATTCAAGTGGTCAATTATATTTTGCTGTAATGATTTTGTTTAACGATTTCACCTATTGTTTATACAAAATATCAAATTAAAAGTATATATTAAAAGCATAAAAGGATGTAGGTAAAATTAAAAACATTAAAGATTACTAAAGATAAATGACACGACTTGGACGTGAAGTTAAAAATTCATAATCCATTTTAATATTTTCGATTCACTGTCTCGAGCACCACGATTTGAGCGAAATTACGTTTACAGCGGTATAATCGTTGGCTGAAATAACCAGTTTTCTTATTTGTCTTTGCTGCCCAAAAAATAGAATATTTAAAGAAACATAACATGTGTGCAAAAATGAGATTGATATAACGTGAGGTAATAGTCGTGTAATAGCAAAACATTTTTTTCCTAGATGCTTAGGTTACAGATTATTAAAAGTTGATTGTTAAGGAAAGTAAAATAGATTAAGAAAATAAAAGAAAGCCAACACCACACGGAGTTCCCAGGCGGTCACCCATCCAAGTACTATCCGTGCCCGGCGCTGCTTAGCTTTCGTGATCGGACGAGAACGAGTGCTTTTTTTTTTTTTTTAATAATGTTTTATTAACCAGATAATAAGTAATACATGTGTATGATATTCACAATAAACGGTGAATTGTTGTTGAGGGATGTTTTAGGCAAAAGTACCGATACGTGACGGTACGACATAGCCATACAATATTTGTGTGTCGGGGTTACATTTTTTTTCTTTGGTGTTGCATTTATGAATTAGATCTAAGCCGCTGTAGAGCGGTGCTTATATATGATATTGGTTATTTTCTTCTTATTTCTGACCTGAAAACCTGGTCGTAAAAACAGGTCAGTTCGGTAGTCTACGGTATTTTGGGAGTGGAGGAGGAGGGAGGACGAGGTGGGGAATGGAGGGGTGTCAAGTATAATTATTTACAATATTTACAATATTTACAATGTTTATAGTATTTGTACTATCCTATATGGCGGGGGGTTTGGGATTAGCCGTTCTGAGGCTCTTTCTTTTGTATTTTACGGTTTCCGTATCCACCAATATTTTTTAGTGTTTCTTCTATGGTTGTCTTCTGTGTCTTTTTGGGGAAGGGCCATGCTGTATCTCCACCTAGGGTCTGCAATCTGCCCGTTTAGGTTTTCCTCGTATAGTATTGTTTTAATCC
>NC_057786.1:3619087-3620414 GCF_014825855.1 Bombus pyrosoma | reverse complement strand
AAAGTGAATATGATTCGTGAATTTATCTGTAATAGAGTATGTATGGAATTAAATAGCAATAGATAGAAAATCTAATAAATCAAATACCAAATTAATCAGAACAATGATTGAGAAACGTAGAGGACAACGTAGATGAGAACAGAATTGATTTTTTTCGTACCAAATCGAAGATTTTTATTATAATGTCAAATTTATTATAGTCGAAGCTTTAGAACGCAACAATAATTTATAAAAGTGTTATTTACTTGCTAATAATTTCCCAGACTTTGTTCATTTTTACCAGTTTATTATTACTTATAAGAGGGTTTCATTTGTCACGTATTGCACATATTTTCAATATTTTATTATGTATATGTCGGAGATGAAAGGACACCGGGGTCCTCCCTCTACAATTCTTCGGAAAAGAAATTCTTCTTTGGATAGTGAGCTTGGGGCGACAACAAATCGCTGAACGTTTTTACCTAACATAGAGGTGGAGTAATTCCATAGCTCTCCTTAAAAGAAATAGTTGTAGCGACACAATTGCTTGAAAGCAATTTTATATAACGATGAAAGACTGGAATTTACCACATATTACTTCTGCAGAAACTCTAAAGAAATAATTTGTAAACGTGAAAGAAATACTTTGTTTTACATAGGGATAGGGAATTTCCGGAGATGGTGGAAAAAACGATAGTAAAAAGAGCATTTTTGGTACACACGTTTACCCATTCGCAAGTGAAAACAAAATCGTCTCACGATCGTTCCACTCCAAGCACCTTAAATCGAGTTCTCGACATTTATCTTTGTTGGTTGGCCATCAAAGAGAGAAAACGTTTTAAGGAAATCGATCGCCGTTCCAGCATTAAGGGACACATAATGCATAACATGCACAGAATGCATAAACAATTTAGCATATATACAATGCAATTTTGAAGATTGAAGCAATAACCTGAATAATTTTTTTTTACGTATTTCCTAGATATATCTTAATTTGACGTTTACGCTTTATGGATAAATATTTTCCTTTTATCAATTGACGATAAAATTTCAATTTACATCAATACATCTTCTAATTTAACATAATTAGTAGTAAAAAAAATATAATTTTTAATTATGGAAGACATAATTAATAACTAATAATTAATAAAAATTAATGAATAGATAAAATAAAATTACATAAATAGAAAAAAGTTTAAAGAAATATAGTTATCTTTAATCCTAAGTACTCTATATCCTATTGGTATTTCATAAACAATAAAACTACATGTGCTGTGCGTGTAAGTATATATTATACGTATTATATGTATATGTGTGTGTGTGTGTATGTATATATCATTAAAATAAC
>NC_057786.1:3617540-3618587 GCF_014825855.1 Bombus pyrosoma | reverse complement strand
CCGACTTTGAAAATCGACACTCATTTTAGCGTTCTCTACTCATAAACGACGTTCACTCGATAAAGTAGTTATTAAAGATGTGCATACTTGTATGTCTCCAGAGAGAGAAGATATTTGATCAGCAGTTGCATTTTTCGAGTACTTTATTAGTATTAGAGAAGAAATGAGAATGTTGAAGCTTATGGTTCTGATTGTTCCCTGACTGGTACTTCACAATGCGGCTAAGCGCTGAAAATGTTACACGCTACCATATACAATATTCTATAAAATTATGGTTCCCTTCTGTTTGGTTACATGCTAGCATAGACAAGAACCCATTTAATTATGTGGTTCTATCTATCTAAAAGTTCATATCTATTTGCTTATCCGAGATAGGCAACTTCGAGAATAACAATATCGCGCAATAATTCCAGTGGTATGAATATTTTTTCATCGCCGTATGGAACCACGCAAATGTTTTTTTTCTTCTTAGTACGCATTGTGAAGTTTGTTGAAGCGAATTCAATGACCTTGAACATGAAGTCATTTACTGCTGTAAAGCGTTATAAATTCGTCGGTTCTCAAGAAATTAAATGAGCAAAAGACGTTGGCTGTCGGATGTTAGGTTTCTATTTTAGGATGTTTTTATTTATTTAGAATGGATTAAACAGGAAACGATAGTTATTTAACGTGAACTAGATACAGTAATGTGCCATAACTAAGAAAACTAAAGAATTAATTTACAACTCTCGTCATCACGGTTTCAATTCACTTTTTTTGACGCGGACCACGCTCCTCGACAACGCTAACGACACTCTCTGACGACAACACCCCACAACTCACGAATGCCTGTTAATTCGTCTTTCTCGGTTATAGAGTAACACTGCTAGCGTGCGGATCTGGACCAGCTCATATTATTATTTCAACTTTTGTATCTGGAGTGCTGCCCGAGCAGCCGTGCCAGACGGACGTGTGAAACAGTGCTTCAGTGAAAGTGCGACAAGTGGGAAAACAAAGGACTAACGACAGGCCCATCGCCAAACGGTCGAGAATATAAAATGCAACAGC
>NC_057786.1:3615541-3617040 GCF_014825855.1 Bombus pyrosoma | reverse complement strand
AACGAAACCGGTTGCTCCAGTCACAAGAATCCCACTACCGGCATAGAATTCCTCGAGAGTACTTGTCTTATTCAACCCTTTATTGATCGTATTTTCATTCCTTTCTTTATTGATTCTATCCATGTTTTAGGATCTTCACACTTGCAGTCCCTATATTTGTCACTAAATTATCAAATAGTAGGTCTAAAAGTTTTTAGAACTATGTACAAAATTTGTTATAGTTGTAATCTTCAGCTTAAACAATCTTTTATGTACTTTCCTTCAGCTCCTTTATTTTTTGTGTCATTTGTATATGCGTGAATATTGTCGTATACAGTGACCGGTAATTTGTGTGGACAATGTGCACGGTTCGTGCGAGACAGTGTTCGCCCACATATAGTAGCACCTCGAGAATACTTAATGCATGTGTGATTTTTCTGTGCACCCGTGGACGAACACGGTACGAACATGTGAAATATGTATAAACATGGTTTATATATGCTGTTATATGAAGCAGGAGCACTCATATTTTCGATATGCCGTTATAGATTTCAATGACTAAACAGATTTAATCTATAATCGATGATTTTTCTTAGAAAATGTCACGCAGAATGGATTACGACTTCGAATGTCACAACCTCCTTTTCTACGACTCGTATGAGGTAAGCTGTCGCTCACGTTTACTTTGATTTGAGGATCACAATATACCCAGTTGCTTGAGCTGACCGATTTTCAATCGTGTCGGGAGATTTGTTCGCGCACAGTGATACTTCAGCGGAACTTTAATTTTAAATAACTAAAAAATAAATCGGAAAACGCAATTGGTTTATTCTCGATTTTCATCTTATTTTAACTTCAGGAATGCGTAAACAAATACTCTGTTGTCACGTCTCGCGCTCAATACGAGTCGTAACGTGATACGCCGTAACTCGCGAATAACACGAGCCACAAGTCTAGGCATATGGAATTAACACGAAAAACTTAAAAGGAATAAGAGATACGACGCGTACAAATACTTCAATATTACAATAAATTAATAAACAAGTACACAACATTATTATTGAACAAAATTAAAATCTAAGAATATCGAACTTGAAACAAGGAAGAATGTGACGTCCACCGACACGTACCCCACCACAATACGCAGCACAATAAGCAGATAGCGGAAGATAAGACCCTATGTCCTCCTCATACAACATCAACAGCTAGAAACAATCAGCACGCGCCAAAGGATCAAGTAACGGCATCAGCAAGCTGGCTACGTGTTCAGCAGAGTACGATCTGTTATTAGCAGAAGCTAGTACTGCAAAAAGAATGCAGCAACGAGGACTAATAAAACACTTCTACGAAAACCACATCACCTGGAATCCTAATATTTTTGGAAGGACACCAACAGAACCGAAGTATGCAGCGCCCGCAGAAGTAACCAAGTACCAAAACTCCGTGCTATCATAGAATAATCATGTGACAATTATCCCATGATGGTCTTAGTGTAAAGAAGGCTAGCCACGTAGGGACAA
>NC_057786.1:3613887-3615041 GCF_014825855.1 Bombus pyrosoma | reverse complement strand
TACCGATGTGAACAGCTTGTTGCAATTTTTTAGGAGTTTCATCATTCTGAAATATCATTTTTAATTATTATTACACATGAAGTCAGCGATTATCCTAGAACGATTGTTCTTGTTGTTTGAAAATCGATGGAACACTTACATTGGTTTATTACCTCGAAGTCTTGAAAAGATATCTATCACGGCCGCAGGCAAAACAAGCGGAATTACACCCAGAACGTTGTAAATATACCTATTAGCTACAACCGAACAACCCGGATACCATAGTGTATCGTCCAGTGGCATTTCTATGCTACACTTTACCATAGCATCTATCATCGGACCCCACCTTGTCAATTGAAACATTTACATTTGTACAATTAATGGAATTATACTTAAAGCAGAGTTTAATATCAACCGAGTATCTCGGGAAATATTACGTAATTTAGATATTTATTATGTTATGTCACTATTTTTCTAAATTGGAGTATTGGGAGCAAGAGTGGTCTTTTATATTCTACGTTTGTTTGTACTTCTATTGTCCACGTTGCATGAATAAACTGAAACTTTTGGTATACTCTAACAATTGAATCACTTTAGTTGAAAAATATTCGTAAGAAATATTACTTAAAAGGGCATGCGTTACTCGTGCAGTTGTATACTTTAACTTCATGATCACGATGTAGTGTGACATGCCATGCAGTACATATTATCGTGTCCACTACGAAATCGACAGGCACTACATCCAATCTGGCATCCCTCCTACCTCGCATAGCTCTTGCAAATCCTCTGCCGATTAGCAGGAAGCTACCTGGTAGCATTAAATTGGTTTAGAAATTATTTGTGATTTTCGATTGGCAGAAATTTAACGCTAAATAAATAGGAATGAATTCTCGTAATAGTGAGCAAGAACAAATTTGAACAATACAATACTGATGATCTAGTGGAAAGCCGCTCATTTAGCCTCTCACAAACTAACCGATTAACTCTACTTCTGTGAAATGCAAGGAATATTGAACAATTACTATTGAAAATGTTTTATGTAAATACCTGTAAATGCAGAAATATTCTCTTGCCAACCAGGACATGGTTCTTCCAGAGAGGCACCAATTATGCTTGGCCGTACTATCGCAACTGCCAGGTGTTTACTCTTGCATGCTACAATCTGCTCTGCTAAA
>NC_057786.1:3611974-3613387 GCF_014825855.1 Bombus pyrosoma | reverse complement strand
CCCACATAAATTACTGATCACTGCATATTACAATATTCACATACATACACCTAAACTAAAAAATGTAAAAGGCAAAGGAAGCTACATAAATATTGTTTAAATTTATACTCGGAGGATTAAAGAAGGTATCGTTTTATGAAGTAATGCGTATTAATAGAAATTAATGTACAGCCACATGAAAAGTTGTATTTATTGCGTTGAATACCTTTTTTAACTTTTCGTTTTCTTGTTTTTTTTTTTTTCTTGATAAAAATCTACCACGTAGTAAAAATATTTCTACCTTACAATGGAAGCGCCGTTGACATAACGCAATTATTTGATTTATGCAAGACGAAACTATAATTGTTGAATTATGTTTCTCTTTGTGAAGATTATCTGTAGAATTCTTTGGAAAATAATATGTAAAAAAATCTCAGCTATAACAAATTTTGTACATTATTTTAAAAGATTTTTCACTTACTATTTGTTACTCCATGACAAATGTTGGAACTGAAAGTGTGAAGATCCTGAAACATGGATACAATCAATAAACAAACGAATGAAAATGGGACCAATGAAGGATTGAATAAGACGAATTCTCTCGAGAAATTCTACGCCGGTAATGGGATCCTTCTGACTGGAGCAACCGGTTTCGTTGGAAAAGCTCTCCTGGAAAAACTGATCCGCATGTGTCCACGCATCGCTGCCATCTTTATACTAATTCGTCCAAAAACTAACGAAACGATAGAACAACGATTTAAGAAGCTCATAGATGATCCCGTTCGTAAATATTATTCTTGTTTCTTTCAATGATCAAGCCTGTCAGGGGCCAAATTGACTAAGTTTCCTTTCTGGAATTGAGCTGGTATTTCTTCGTCTTCAGATTTACGATGACATCAAAGCAAAACACCCCTCGGCTTTGAGCAAAGTTTATCCCATGAAAGGTGACGTGAGTCTGCCGGATTTAGGTCTTTCGCGAGAAGATAGAAATCTGTTGTTAGAGAAAGTAGACATAGTGTTTCACGTCGCGGCCACTGTGAGATTCAACGAGCCGTTACACGTCGCTGTTAATGTCAATACCAAAGGTGCTGCTCGTGTCATCGAACTTTGGAACGAACTGAGGCATCCAATTAGCTTCGTCCACGTCAGCACAGCTTATAGTAATGCGAATCTACGTGAGATCGAGGAAAAAGTTTATACGTAAGGATAAGTTATACGCAAACGTTGTTTCATGGTTCACGAATATTATATTTATAATTATATCGTGAAGAATACGTTCACTTATTACTGAATTTGCAGCACGAGCTTGAAACCTCCAGATGTGATCGATGTGTGTGACAAATTAGACAAAACGTCGATGGACCAAATGGAAAAAGGGATTTTAAAAATTTATCCAAACACATACACATTCAGTAAGAATTTGGCAGAGCAGAT
>NC_057786.1:3609933-3611474 GCF_014825855.1 Bombus pyrosoma | reverse complement strand
CTGCAATAACAGGTATTGACATAAAACTTTTTCAATGATAATTGTTCAATACTCCTCACATTTCAGAAAAGTGGAGTTAATCTGTTGGTCTGTGGAAAGCTGAATGAGAGGATTTCCACTAAATCATCATTATTATAGTTCAAGTTTGTTGTTGTTCACAATTACGAGAACTCTTTCCAATCTATTTAGTGCTACATTTCTGCTAATCGCAAATCACAAATAATTTCTAAATCAATTTAATGTTACCAGGTATCTTTTTGCTAATCAGCAAAGGGTGTGCAACAGCGGTACTAGGTAGGAGAGACGCCAAATTGGATGTAGTGCCTGTCGATTTCGTAGTCGACACGATAATATGTACTGCATGGCATGTCACGCTGCATCGTGATCATGAAGTTAAAGTTTACAACTGCACGAGCAACGCATGCCCTTTTAAGTAATATTTCTTACGAATTTTTTTCAACTAATGTAATTCAATTTTTACATTATTCCAAAAAATTTAGTTTATTTAAATAATGTGGACAATTCGCAAACAAACTTAGAATACAAATGTCTACTTTTGATCTCAATACGTTTATTTAGGAAAATAGTGATGTAATGTAATACTTATTCAATCGCATAATATTTCCTGAGATACTCGAATAGTGATAAACTGTACTTTAAGCGTAATTTGATTAATTGTACATATGTAATTGTTTAAATTTGCAAGATGGGGTGAGATGAAAGATACCATGGTGAAATGTAGCATAGAAACCCCACTGAAGGATACGCTGTGGTACCCGGGTTGTCCAATGATAGCTAATAGATATATTTACAACGTTCTGTGTGTAATTCCTTATCTTCTGCCTGCGTTCGCCATAGATATCTTTTTAAGACTCCGAGGTAGTAAACCAATGTGAGTATTCAATCGATCGTCCAACAACGAGAACAATCTTTCTGGGAGGATCTTTGTTTTCATCTATAATAATAATTACAAATGATATTTCAGAGTGATGAAATTCCTAAAAAATTGCAACAAGCTGTTCACATCGGTAGCATATTTCACCACGAACGAATGGACTTTTCAAAGAGATAACTGCTCTGACTTGGCGAGGAAGGTGAAAGTGTTGAACGACAGCGATATGGTCAAACTAGATTTACGGGATATGAATTGGGAGAAGTATGTTGCAATTTACCTGATGGGAATTAAGAAATTTATTCTGAAACAAGACTTTAAATCAACAGCCCGACAACGATTATCAAGGTGCGTATAAAAGTATCTTCTAAAAAAATAGGAATTAATATAAATACATACATTTTCGGTTATTTCAGGTTGTACTGGATACATCAGATCACAAAAATGTCCGGTATAATGATCTTACTATGGATAATATACTGTATCGTGTACTGACTATTTGAAAGTCATTTCTTCTGTTTAAACCAAAGGAATATAAATACAATTTTATGAAGAAGGGAGTCATCATCCTTTTCATTTTGTCTCTTCACTCGTCTCCTTTCTAAATAAATCCATTTATGACATTGCTTGTTTTTTCTATAAAATTTTA
>NC_057786.1:3594699-3609433 GCF_014825855.1 Bombus pyrosoma | reverse complement strand
ACTGTTTTCTGTTTGCAGGACTTGTAATTAACTAAATCCTAATATTTACGACGGGTCCTCAGGCTAGCTGAACATGCACTGCGGAAACGCATCGGCATCTGGCGACCATCTTACCTGGCGGATAAGGTCTTTGTTGAACAAATGTTCATCCCTTGACCGCGGCTACGCTGGCGACTGGTTGTCGCCTCGATCCCAAGCTCATTGTCACGGATCCCAAATAAGTACACTCAGGTTGAATGATAATTGTTTAATTACGGCTACGGTAGAGTCTAAATTGTAATATTACGGGGTTTTCCCAAGGTTCCCAAGGAAGGCTCCGGTGTTCTTTTCATCTCCGACATATGTATATACTTTAAACAAAAGCAACAGGAGAAAAAGGCAACTAGCTAACTAAAGCGAAAAAATAGGAAAAGCGAAACATCTTCGAAAAAGCTGAATTTTATGTTGAATTTGAACGTCCGACGAGGACTGGGAAAATGTTTCATTGGTCAACGTATTACCAATATTCTTTATTACTTTCATTCACAAAGAACTTAAATTACAAAAACAATATGATAATGACTGCAATACCGCAGTAAAAATTAAATACTACTATGGATCCAACATTAGCTCTTATTTTAGAACATTTGCTGATTATAATTTTCGTCGTTTTTAAATAGGCAAATACGAAGATTATAATACATCTTTTACTTACAGAAACTGTTTTTAATTTCTCTAACCATCCTTATGTTTCGTTGTTCTGTGAATTTTTATACGTCATCAAAAACGGTCTTTCCGAAGTAGGACACAGAAATTTTTTAAATAGCGAAGTAAGAGCTCCACTCTTGTTCCCAACTGGTTCCAACAAATTGTTCCACAGATTATTCGCATCTTGGGAAACACAAAACGTTTCTGATTATCAACGTAACACTCATTAAATAATTATAATATTAAAGTATTAATACTTATAGCATAATATAAATATATATAATAATTATAGTATTAAATAGTACAGTTTCATCTGTTATACTCACATATAGCATGTAGTTTTTGACTCCAATGAAAGCAATCAGCATTAAGATATGAGAAATCGGCAAGTCCATCCTCGGCAAGAGGTACTTTTGCATTTTCCAGAGTCGGTAAAATTTCTACAGTGAAGTCATTTTTATGAAATTCTGGATAATTAGCAACTTCTTCGTCAATCTTTTGCCACCTAAAAAAATGAAACAAAATGACATATTCTTCACATGCATATTAGAATCGATATCAAACGGTACTTGAAATTTGTTAGGGAAATACTATCGCATAAATGTGAAATAATAAAAACAAGCTGATTGTGGAGTCAAATGTCACACCGTGCTGAGACAGAAGTAAAATTTCTTTGCTAGTTACCAACATTTCGCATTTTTCAGTACAAGTATGTCACATTTTGGCTTCGTAATTATACTTCCTGATCATTTGAATTACCATAGTAACTAATAGTTCGTAGCTTTTTATAGTACAATTTTTGTTACACGTAGGAAATGATGTGGAATAATCTATTGTCAAAATTAACGATTTCCGATACATGGCATGGTAATGGAAAGCTGCAACATCTTTTCAAGATAATTAGGATAAAAACCGCATTCCTAATCGGGATAGCCGCCATATTGATTTAGTAAATGCTAGAGGTAAATTTAAGCTATTTGACATTGATGGAGCATTGTCGATAATGCCTCTACGGAGAAAACGAAGGATGAAAGAAGGGGTATTTACACCATATCAATACATTTTCACGGAATTGGTCAATAGCCTCTTTGCGTTTCGATAATTTCTGCGTTCACGCGTCGTTCGTGTAAGGGTCAGGCCGATCTTCGTAATAAGAGAAACGAAATGTTAGACCTCCTGCGTAACACCAAGCTTCTGGTTAATCGGTGAGGGAAACTTGTCGTTTATTGTTACACGTAAACTCGATTGGCAAATTTGCGCGAGTCGCGAGTTCTCACTAGGCGCATCCTGTGCGTATCTCACTCACCCCACCATGGAACCGTTCCACCGACTTTCGCGCATGCTCACGAAATGTCGCAAGTGCTGAATTTATGTTAGTCATCGTGGCGACGACATTTAGCATACCCCCGAACGGGACGATCGCGGTGCGTGTATCAAATTCGTATAAACATTGTTTATATGCGCTGTTATGTATTAATCACTTATGGTAACAATGGACTAGAGGAAATATTAACGTTCTCTACTCGAAAATTTAATGGGACGATTTTCGAATTGCTGATATGGATTTTAACGAGTAAGCGAATTTAACGTCTAACCTATGATTTTTCTTACAAGGATGGTTTACGTTTTCCAATGCCATAATCTTCTTCCCCACGACTTGTACGAGGTAAACTGCGGATCTACATTCGTTCGTGTAAAAAGCAAAGCGCGATTCTTTTGTTCTCGATTTTCATCTTATTTTGGTTTTAAGAATCTGTATTGGAACTTATCTGCGGTATCACACGATTTTCGATACGTTTGTGGTGTTTCAAGTACAGTACTTGTTATACAGAAAAGAATCCGTATCGATAACTGATACCTTTGCCTTTGATCGATATTAATCGATAACAGATTGAAATTTGTAGGTCGGGGTCGATAGCATTGATACAGTATCGGTCACATCACTAGATATGTATTGTAGAAATACGAACTGGTCGTCTGAATACGCATTCATAATATACGTTTATAAATATATTAAATATTTATTAGTGTTTTTTCATCCAAAGTTGAGCCCGTATTATCAATAAGATCTTAATGTGAATTGAATTCAAGGGTGATCAATCTATATCGTCCTCTAATAACTCTTTTCAGTAAAGTTATTCACCAATATATAACAAGAATGAAATACGCTTAAATATAAAATAAAAATTAAGGTAATTAGGCACAAAAGCGGCTGCACCTCCGATTTTGATGAGATTTAACTATGGTGTAAAACTCATCATTTGAACAATATTATACTATAAACATTATACCATTACCCGACTTTAGTTTCCGAGATATTTGCAACAATCTGCTGGTAATACTACATTAAATCTTACCTATATATGCACGTCCTTGGCAACACATGCGTCAGCGTGGTGCGATCGCTTATCCGCCGTTTCTATAAACACATCATAGCTGGCGCGAAACGATCTGTATAACGGATGATCTCGTGGAAAAACGAAAAAGTTTAACAAAATACGGGACGACGGCAATGCTACTCAATGTCGATATGAGGCTAATGGCCTCACGCATTTTGTGGAGCGACAGGTTAGACATTCGCCAACATTGAGTACTATTGTTGTTGTCAGAGGGTCATAAAACAATAATAGGGTAATCACGTCTGACAAACCTCCTGCAGGCCACAGCCATCGAGACGATAATCAGCTAGTGTCCCAGGCCGAGAAGACAGTAACAGGATAACCACTTGTGACTGGCTCCCGGCGGCAACCCCTCTAGAAGGCCCAAACCCCAGCATATAAAAACGCTTCCAAAATCAGCACTTGGAACACCCTACTGCAAGATTCTGAACCGTACACACTCCGTCATAACACTCTGAGCTGTTACTCCGTTGGATACAATAAATTCTACTATCACATGTAAAAATCCGAATTTTATTTCCTTACTTGTGAATCGTTCGAACTACGACGCGAGGATATCACCAGTGATAAGTTAATTTAGTGATTTCTTGTATCTCCTACGTGAGACTGACGCATATGTTGCCTCATAAGCAAGATTCAATATAATAGTAGCAGCAGCTTTCTATAAATATTTCGAAAATTAAGTGAGTTTACCCCTTATAGGAAAAAGGTCGAGTTTCACAACTTAAATTCATTAAAATCGGAAGTGTAGCCGTTTTTGTGTACAAAGTATGATATAACAAAATCCTTATAAATTGCATATGTAAGTACAAAATATCTAAAATGCTTCGTAAATTCAGTAAATTATACAAACCTCTCAATTATTTTATAATATTCCGGTCTTTGATCTCTAAATTTTAAAGCAAACATACATGAACATCCAATCATGGATGACACATAGCAAGGCAATGACTCTCTTCCTTGGTATGCAGTAACCAGTTCCTTTAAGTGAGGTGGTGGTATAAGAGCAACGAAAGTTCTTGGTAAATTGTCTCTTAATATTCTAAGAGTATTAATTAAATCTATTTTGTGATCATTTAACATAGTCCGTAGAGAAGTTACACACATGTTGGTGCAAAAATCATTACTTCCAACCATCAATGAAATCAACTGTAAAACATAAAAATATATATTTTATTACGTAAAAGATTAAATAATAAATGAAATTATAAATTTCATTTAAAAAAGAGAAATTGTTCAATTTTATACTTACATCTAATCTTTTTTAATTGTAATTATAATTTTTAATTATATTGCAAGTGTGTTTCTAGTGAATAAAAGGTAATGTAATTAATTCTTGAAAATAGTTCACCAGAACTGCACTGAAATACTTCTCGAATTATAATGACAATAATTTCATTATAATCTTTATTCCTTATTAATGAACGTATAAAGGTCTTGGGTAATTTTTATTTTAATATTTAAATAAAAGTAGTAAAGGTAAATAATTTAGATTTTATGAGAATTTTTGTTCTATTAATCAGCTGTTAATTTCAATGGTTATATGCATATTAAAACACCACCTCCCATATAGTAAATATGTATTGTATATAATTACTTTGCCTACGAACATACGAACCTTCCAATGTTTATTTATATCTATCCTTGGGTCATCCTTCATCTTATTGACTAGATATGTCGCCATGAAAGTCATATCTTTAGACATAGTCCCAGGTTCAGCGACGTTTAACTGTGCAGCTGGATCAGTACTTATAGCGTCTCCAAGTGAATAACCTACTAATTTAGGATTGAATTCCTGTTTATAGGAAAATTCAACTATGAAAGAAGTACTTGCATTTATAGCGATATCACAAATCACACGCGTAAACAATATAAATATAAGAAATGAACAAACTTTAAGGATATTAGGGAGAGTCAGGTACTGTCGCCAAGTTCCCTGACCGCCGATACTGCCTACTATGCCTCTATTTTCAATGTTCACTTCGAATATATAAAACGAAGTAATACCGGCGCCGTTTGTCAAAGAATCTCCCATTGCGGCAATGACATCTATGTCCCCTGGTTTTAAACGATGAACTGACTCGGGAACTTTCGAAGACCTGCCAGCTAAATAAATTAAAGTAAAGACATTAGAATACATATGATCTTCAAAAGATAAGCATCAATTTTACTATTCTTAAACTACATAAGGGTGAGGAGCTTGTAATATTATATCTGATCTGTCTTAAAAAATGATATTAATAGGACAAGACTATGAATGAATTCGAAATCACATTGACATTCTTTGTAACTACAAATTATGAAGAACGGCGTTCTTCACTGTAATTTCCTGCCACAGAAGTTTACCGATTGTCCTTAGGATAAATTGCAAAAATGATTGGAAATAAAAGAAATCTTCGATTTAAATTGAATAATGATTTTAAAGAATAAATATGACGATAAATAATAAAATAAATCATAAATTTGGTTAACTACCTGTAACGTTGCAAGGAAAAGGGACGTCTATTGGAACTTCCTTTTGAAATTTATTTTTATTCCGTAATTGAGACATTCGATCCTCATTTCCTGTGCCTACAAAATAGTCATATTAAAACAATTTACAAAAATGCTTCATCTGTGATGTAACGTTACACGCGATATGTCAAAATTCCTATCAAGTAATTGCAACGAAAGATGTCAAAACTTCTACAAACGTTATCGGATGCGTTCTAAATTTTAGATATACAGATGTATAATCTTGATACTTGTATCTTATAGGAATAAGAGCATTTTAATTGTCTAGAGTTTTAATAGCATGTGAAAACTATCGTGAGCTACTGTATATTTTCAAGATTTATGCTATAAAGTAAACGCGTTCGGTGGCGAGGTATCAACTCTTCCCCCTGCACCCTGTCACTAACCTAACCAAAACCTAATTTTCATCTGAAATCACAATCATGTTGCTGCCTCTTATACTCTTATAACAAGACTGACCAGTGTTTTAAGAACAAATGGAAATGGTGTACAGACATCTTCTGATTTCACATTTACCTAACAGCTCGTCACATTTAATACATTTCAGGACTGCTGTTTAGTTTCGTTACGAATTTCGAAATAGGTACTGTTCACAAAATTCCTCATCTCCAGAAGCAGAAGAGGGTGCCACAGAATTCATAGCGTATGTCACTTGAAGGTATAATCTCTACAATATTTATATGTTAAAAGAAAAATAATCCTTGCTGTGCAAGTTTATGTCTACTTTTACTGAAAAAAATTTCGTCAACTTATCATTTTATCGCGAACATATATATATATTCACAATGAAACATTAGTCTATGAAAAATAAGATTCGCAGTATTTCAATTTTCCTCCAAAAAGCATCTCTCTAACCAAAAGAAAATGAAATTACTGCATAAAGACGTAACACGAAATAAACTAAAACAGACGTACCGTAGGAGTGCGTTAACCAATTACGATATCCACGATAGATGTAACCAAGAATCGACGTATCCAAGGCAGTTCTTTGCGACATGGTCAGCACGCATAATTCTAATACAATGCACAGATACAGCTTCTTCATCGTAAGTTTTCTTGCACAATCAAATGGTCACTTTTAAGTTTCCACAGTGATATCTTATTTTTGTTAATTATAAAGACAAAAAGATATAAATTCTTGCGATGACTGCTAACTGCTACGCGTATTATTGAGGGCCCTTGATAGCACCGTATCCAGTCTTACTGTTGTTTAGCAAACGTTACGAACACTGTTCGTACTCGTAAAAGATTTGAAACTGCTATGATACATGATCATAATGTTAAACGAGCTATATACTTTGATTCATATACTCTCAATTATCTCAATTATCAACCTGAATTATTTTTCTTGCTTATGTATTTGCATTTACGTCGTCAATAAGGTCAAGAAAATTAATGAATACGGATAGGCAAAGCTTGAGCGATATGATTTACATATTGTATAATATGCATCTACTACCGTCATTTCTTATTATACTTTAAATATACTATAGAAATTGTATAACAAAACAAGATCTGAAAAAACATTTTTCCCGTAAAAAATGTTACAGATGTTACTTTCCTTGGCTTTTGTGCGTTAAATATGATACATTCAAGTTAAAATATCTGCTAAATTAATATAGTGTCCGATAAAAATAGGTTAATACTTTTTTGTAGAGAATGCCGAAATGGATTAACGTCCTAAAAGGCATATGATTTCATTTGAAAAAACAAAACTGACTTTTGCATTTTCTCTAAATCCCATTACCACATTTTTTAGTCCTTTAACCCTTTTGCTTCGGCAGTCCACTCCGCCTAAGTGCTCTCCCTGTACGGCGGCGCGCGCCACAAATGCGCACAGTGGCGTAATTGCTGCATAAATGTTTTCCTATGTCTTAAATAACAAATTTGCTGAATAAAACAATAATAAAACAATCTT
Organism: Bombus pyrosoma; assembly: GCF_014825855.1. Classification (NCBI taxonomy): domain Eukaryota; kingdom Metazoa; phylum Arthropoda; class Insecta; order Hymenoptera; family Apidae; genus Bombus; species Bombus pyrosoma. The sequence continues at coordinate 3,601,915 of NC_057786.1, read as the reverse complement.
TGCTCCAATATGATAAGTACAATTTAAATCTTTAATATGGAAAGGCTTACAAAATTACAGGATATATGTTATATATACATTATTGACTACAGATGGCACTGGTGTATGCCTGATATATGGGGTACCGATCGTCGCGTGGTCGCCGCCTATAAGCGGCACCCGTAGCGAAAGTGTTAAAATATTTAAATGAAACTTGGAAATATTTAAATGAACGGAATTCGTGGAACACTCAGTACAGCTTTAATACGCAAGATGTTAGTTTCTAGTTCGTTACTGCTTACTACTCACATGTTTACTCGTTGGTTGCCTCGCTGAGAAGGATGAAATCACATGATCTTTTTTTAACCTAACTTATTTTCTAACAGGGAAACGTCGACATTAGACTAATTTATAATAGGTGATATGTCGCACAAGACATCTGCACTCCACCCCGCGCTGCTTGACCACCGACGGTCTACGTACCGTCCTTCCGACCCTCAATAAATCCAAGGACCCACCTTAAAACGTTAACATCTTAACGTCATTGTTTCGATATGTTTTCGCTTCACATGTTTGACCTGAAGGAATTCCTCATCCTAGAAATATTTTCGGTACATAGCTGGTACTTAAAAAGCGGATAGTCACCTAACGGAAAAGGTGGATAAGTGTCTAACCGAAAAGCCGGTTTTTTCTATGAATAAAGTCAACCCCGAGCCACGCCGATCGGAGGCTTCCTCCTCCAATCGTCATCTGTTCACGTTGGCTGTAACCAATGGTCATCGCAGATCGTTGCCCTCAGTATACTAACGAAAAGTGTGAGCAACGAATCCGTTTTCTTAGTTCAAAAGACACACCCACACCGAGTTTTCCTCCGTAATCACACAAGAACGAAACTTACTTGCTCTCAACGCGAGAGAGCGGTCACTCTCTTCAATCTCTTTTTCAAGCACTGGAACAGTCAAATTCACTTCCTCGATTCGTATTTGTCAATCACGCTGTATCTCTTCAGTGTATTAAGTGTTGGAAATGTACAAATTTATAACCCTGTAAATCGCAGCGTTATACTACAACAATCACCCTTGTTATCCTAACCTAAATAAGGGGATCGATCTATTCGTGGTGTCGATTCTTGCAATTGTAACGGGAATTTACGACTCCTGTTGACGCGTATTATCGCGATCGCGTCTCCCCGCGATTGGTCGAAAGAACATAGAACGTCATAAAAATGTTTCCGTTTGAGGCGATACATTACGATGTGCGTGTTACACGCTGGCCTAATGGTCTCACAAAACTTCCTCTCATTTATTCTGATAATTTTTATACATGATCTTATAATAATATTTTTAGATACTTTCTCTGTCGTTGTGTGTAGAAACAACAATTAATGTATATATCTCTTTTTCTGAAAATAAATCAAAAGCACATGTACCAACACTCCTCATTGTTGTTGTATACATTGGCTTTGTTCCTTCTGGGATTAGTTCCACGTTATTAAAACAACGTAAAACATAATAACATAATAGATACTGTACAAACAAATATAATATTACCTACTGTTTTCACAAAGCCAATAACACACACATGGGACACAGTGGGATATTGCAAGATACCGCAAAACATCGTAGAAAATGTAAGAAATCGCTCAAGACATGACAGAAAACATCACGTAATACATTACGCAAAATTTCATCCTTAGTTTCAGTACATTCGTGATGTACTTGAACGATCAATAAACATTTATCCACAGAGGCAGGTTTTTGTTGATCTTCTTGCTCTTGTATAGCTCTCGTTGTTGTTTTTCTTGCTCTCTTCACTGAGCGTAATTTGTCTTTTCGAGTTATTTATAGGTTGCGTTGCGATTTTCTGAGGCAGAAGTACATGTAAGTGTAAAATTCTATACTTTCTGATGCGGATATGTCGTGTTGATTGTGATGGCTCCTGGCGGTAGATGTCGTCGCTGTTGGGGTGCTGTCGTATTTTCTTCCTATTATAGAATCGTGAAAGGAAAATAACGGACTACGGGCGACGGGATTCGATCCCGGGTTCCAAAACGTTCGTAACCTATGTCGCTAACCACTGCGCTATCGTCGTCCGGTTTTAGTTAGTGTCGAAAAGGCGGTATTTGTGCTGTCGAGTGTCGCCACATTTCTTTGTGATTACAAGGTATTCATTCTATATTTTACTTATAATTTTGTAGAAGTCTTCAGTCTTAATTTTCATTCAAATTGCTGCTATATTGAACAGATAACGTTGCATGTAACCAAAAGGTAAGTCCAGGTGATCCGCAGAATGTAGTACGTGAAAAGATTGCATGTTTTCCTTATTCTGTACTTTGGCTGTAATTTCAGAGACGAAATTTCCTCTCTGATACTGGAATCGAAACTACCCCATCTATGGCTTGCTGCTAGAACTAGGGTTTGGTGTAAGCGATAACACAGAGTGAGGTTCTTATCATCGGTCACTATGGGATATGGTATTACACGAAAGATAATCATTTACGTACAATAGCACTATTCGCATGTACTAAATATTACAAATATAATTATTACTAAAATTTACTTATACACGGCGTTTTTCTATGGGCTTCAAATCTTTGCAGAGCAAGTACGGACGCAGTATTATACTAAATACAAAGATCAAATTGGCATACCATTTGTGGTGAGCTAAAAACTTATGTCTATTTAACAAGTTAATGGAAGGAATAAGGTAACATAAAAGTCATTCCATATGCAAAGAGTCTGCAGCTCTGCTTTCTGCTGAAAATAGCATCCACGAGGTCTAATTTCAACGCTTAACTTTCCATTTAAATATGCTCAATATTCTCTACCATGAGTTTGCACTGTTTGTGATTTAATTACTTTATGTAATTGTATTTTAAATGTCTTTTAGAGGCTTTCATTAAATGTTTTGTTAAACTGATTAGTTAAATTAATACAAAGCGTCTAAAATACATTTATATGTTTATTTACCGTTACAATTCCGTGTCATTTATTTTCATTGAATGCAAAAATTAGGAATATTCATCAGTCTTTAATAGAATTTGTCATGTGTACACGACTAATTAATCTTATCACGGCTACAGAAAAGAGTATCCTCGTATATACAGACACTCTTATATAATTCACATTATACTTAATAAAATTTACAATTCAGATGCAATTCAGATTCAAATTCATGCAATAGCGCTCGACGTAGCTTAGACCTTCGTAACCTGAGCGTAGACGAGATCGTGCCATGACGGTGCCGCAAAAAACCATCGCTACCTGCCAGGTGAACGAGCCAAAGGCACAATGACACATAATTATTCACGATAGCTGATTGTTATTTAATCGGAGCTAGTTTTTACAAGCAAAACAAAGAACCCTGCAATCCAATTATGCATTTATGAATGCAAAGATCTCATCATTCTAAAGAATATATATCTCTATTATTAATATATATTATTATTATTACATACATAATTAATAAAATATTATTGCATTACACACAATTTGACAAAAAGATATTTTGAACAAAAGCTAATAGGCTCCCAATCGACTACAAGTTTCAATGCATGAAATTTCAAAAAAATTGTTGTTTCGATAAAATGTGACTTTATACTACGATCTTGAAATGTCCCTCAATCTTGAAACCTTCTGTAACAGCAACAGATATTTTCTTCATTAATGCTGAAAAAGTTCTCAGCTGTTGTAACATATACCAAATATTCAATGAATAGATACTACAACGATATTAAATCATTATTACAATTAAATGGATGTAAATATGTTATTTATTTTTAATACTTAGGGTGTTCACAGTTTAAAGCTTATTTATGTTTTTGATTAATGTCAACAATTTTGAAGTTAAGAACGTCACTGAATTGCACATAAATAATATATTATCGATTCCATAGTATAATATATAATTATATTATGGAATTGCTATCTACTTCAGCTTATATAAATGATAAAAATGTGTTATTTGTAAATTATTCTTAATACGTTATCTTTTCCGCTCAATACCCCTTATGAATTTTAATCCGAAACATGAAACCTTATCAAGGCCTATTTCGATGAAAACCCAAGGTCTAGTGTTCGTGAGATAGCAGATGCTGTAAACATGATCTAAGACTGATAAACCAGCGCACAGATGTAGACTCAGTTAAAGATGTAAACCCAGTGCAGAGATGATGACTGACCGGACGATGGTAAACCAGTGTAGAGATGTTGACTGATCTGTAGATGTAAAAACGGATTGAACTGTCCGCGAATGACCACAGGAAACACGAGGTAAGCTGCTGACGTACTTTCCTTCGTGTAAGCGAGTTACCTCGCGCACTGGGATATTTCGGATAATTTCTAATTGTCGATAACTAAAGAACAAAGCCGAGAATGCAACTTTTTTTATCCTTGATCTTTAGTTAATTTGAGATTCAAGAATCACACTTTAAATTGTTTCACATCTATAGAGCACCCTGTAAATTGACAGCAAACGCATGTCTGGTGACATTTGTCAACAAATTCTAGGTTTTTATGCATAGATTTGAATTTAGTCTCTAGAATACACTCAAAAATAATATATTTCAGATGTGATGTCAAACATGTGGTGTAACATGTGATATGTCATAACCTCTACGTATGCAACACTATTGCAAGGAGAAAACCAAGTTAATAAAGACTGGTGCCCGAGAAACCAAGTTTGGTCAAAAAGTTAAAGCACCAACAATAATAAGATAAAACTGCCATATACATGTTTGGCAATTTAAGAAGCACCACGGAAGATAAGGAATTCGAAATTTGTTTAGAGCGTCGATAGAAACCTAACATCCGATAGCCAACGACTTTTGCTCACTTAATTTCTTGGGAACTGACGAATTTATAACGTTTTACAACAGTACATGACTTCACGTGCAAGGTTATTGAATTCATTCCAGCAATCTTAATAGTACGTACTGAGAAAAAAATATTTATGTGGTTCCATGCTGCGATGAGAAAATATTTCTGCCATTGGAATTATTGCGCGATATTGTTATTCTCAAAGTTGTCTATCTCGGATAGGCAAATAGATATGAACTTTTCCGTAGAACCATACAATTAAATAGGTTCTTGTACCGTGGAAAACAATAGGTTCTTGTCTATACTAGCGTGTAACCAAACAGTTCGGATCCATAATTTTATAGAATATTGTATATGGTAGCGTGTGTCATCTTCAGTACCTAGCCGCATTGTGCACTACTAGTCCGGGAACAACCAGAACCATAAACTTGAACGCTCTCATTCCTTCTCTAATACTACTAAAGTACTCGAAAAATACAACTGCTGATCAAATATTCCTCTCTCTGGAGGCATACAAGTATGCACATACACATGAATGCTGTTAGCTTCCATTGATTCTTCTTTAATAAGTACTTTATCGAGTGAACGTCGTTTATGAGTAGAGGACGCTGAAATGAGTGTCGAATTTCCAAGTCGGTAAGACAGTTACATCGGGCCACAAAGATGCAAAAGGTACTTTATCTACTCTTATGTTGCCTATGTTTGTATCTACCTATATGACTTACCGTCGTTATCATCTGACTATGTTCTCTTTTCACCCGATAGGTGGCACCGTTTTTTCTTTCCTTTCGTATTAATTTTTCTCGTATTATCGTACCGATCTGCCGTCTCTCTTGATGTGTTTCATATTCATCGTTTATCGCTGTAATTTCTTATTTCTCTGAACAGTTTTAACTTGCTTACATACTGCCTTTTCTCTTACTTTCTTTCTGTATCTTTACTTTCTCGGATTAATCACTTCTTCTTCTTACCCTCTTAGTACTACTTCATCTTTTCCATTAAACCATGAAAACTAAAATTTTATCTTTCCTCCCTTATTAACTCGAGTTATTTCTACGCTTATCAGCTCGTGACCCCCAATTGTAAAAATAGATTCAATCTTTTTCTATTTAAATATACATACAAATAGTTCTTTTTCAAATATACAGGGTATAAGTATTTCATGTTTGGGGGAAAATATTTCTTTCAATTATAAAAGAAATATTTGTTTAATACTAGAAAAAGAACATCTGTTTTCCTTATATAAATGAAATATTTACATGAATAGTTTATTTTAGCCTGCAGACCGTAAAAACTATGCTTACCATTCATATTCATCCATTTACACTCATATCCCTAAGTTGACACTTATTTTCTATCAAATTGAATGAAATATTTATTTTGTATTAAACAAAGCGCTTGTTTCAGAGTGTTTAAATAGCAAGGAAAAAATAAAGGGAAAATACAAGAAAAGGCCAAGTGGAAAGGAAGTTATGCAACAAAAATAATGGATTGATCTGTTTGGATGATAACTGGGTATTAACCTGTATCAATAGATGCTACTTTTCCTGTATTTGTTTGCAGAATGTAGACACATTATTAGACACATTAATGTAGACACATTAAACAAAATTTGTCCTTCGATTCCACCTAAAGGTCGTTTTTGCACAAACTGCTTTTTTATAAATTTCTTATCCAAAGATGTGCAATAAAGTGCAGAATCACACTACGATCTCTAAGCTTGCTTTTTTTGTACGCTACAGAATATTAATATCTGTCAGAGATGAAAGGACATCGGAGCCTTTTTTTCGGAACGTTTGGGAAGGCCAACAATATTTTATTCCAGACTTTTTATTATAGCTGTACGTAGATAATAAAACTGAGAAATAGCTGTTTATAATTTAATCCGAGTATGGATGCCTGAGATTTATTATAGTGCGCTTGGGTTAGAAGTGACGGATGTTTTTACGTAACAGAGGTATGGAATAGTCGTATAGCTTTCCTTAAAAATATAGTTGTAACAGGACACCTGTTCAAGGACAAATCAAGCCAGGTGTGGTTGTACCTCGGGGTATCAATATCGTAGGACACACACATATTGTATTATGTAATGTAATGTTGCCGGACGTAATAGATGGATATTAATATACATAACTGACATAATCTCTTTGTTACGTCGCGCCAAATGGGCCATGTGACGTCACTCTGGGTCTCCACAAAAATAGAAAAGTGGCTGCAAGCAAAACAAATAAAAGCAAACCCCAACAAATGCAACCATATAACATTCACATTGCGAAAACAGACGCCACCAAACATCCTACTGAACGGCACGCACATAACACAAACAAGACAAGTCAAATACCTAGGACTCCACATAGATACACAACTCACATGGAAACAGCATATCAAATCAATAACAGACAAAATACAGACAACAAGGA
>NC_057786.1:3588631-3594487 GCF_014825855.1 Bombus pyrosoma | reverse complement strand
ATAACAACACACCCAAACAGGCTGGCTACGGAAACGATCAACACAAGAATAGAAAGAAGACTAAAAAGGAAACACCCAGCTGATCTCATAAAGGATATAAACTAAAAAACGCGAAGATGGCACCCCGCTGGGGGTAACCATCCACATGCTATTCAATCATATGTTATAACATTTTACCTAATGTCCCACTGGACAAATTATAAAATTAAAAATAAACAATATAATTAAGCCTTTAACATTATGTTTAATCCTGTTAATGTTACGGTTTATAGCTGGTTCTTAAGACAGTCCTTAGGCTTATTATACGCTCTCAAGAATCACTGAGGAATCGAGTATTTGCATAACGGAAAAGCCGAGTTCTTCCAGAAACTACGTCACGCACAAGCAACGGGGATAGTTACCCTCTCTCTTCTATTACAAAACAATACAACCGAACTTTCCTCCGTGATTACATGAGAGCAGACAGACAGCTGATCTTCTGGCTCACGTTCTGTAAAGGCCGGGCAGGGGTGTTCCTCTCCGCGGGGGGTCGTAATACCAAATGGCTTTGGATTTGGGAGGGGGGCACGCTCAAGCCCAGCCTCCGGATGGATTGAAAGGCGCACGCTACCGTGACCTCGGCAAGGCGCAGCGTCTCGTACCACCAACGCCCCACAGCCAGGACCAAGGTGTCGAAGGACGCGGCGTATGCGATGATTCAGAGGATAGGGCACAAAACGGAACCTCGATCGACGGGCCTTCGCTCTTCATCATATCTGCCGGTGTACTCGGCCCACTTGTCGTCCAGATAGGTCCGGATGAAACGGACAAGATAGGGAGGCACTTCGAAATGTTCAACGGTCTCCACTATCTCCTACCATGGTATGGCGCTGAACGCGTTGGTGATGTCCAAGGACGCAGCCAACGCTACACCAGTCCGGGAAACCATGGCATCCGCCATGGCTCTCACGCGGTTCACCGTGTTCACGGTTGAGCTGCCCCGGCGAAAGCCATAACTAGCTATTGTGCTAACCGGGCACCCTCTCCGTCATATGGATCTCCAGACGGGTGGCAGATATTCTCTCAAAAAGCTTGTCCGCTTCGTCCAGAAGGCACACCGGCCGATACGCGGATGATGATTCAGACGGACGACTCTCCTTCCACAGCAGGACTAGCCTAGCTGTCCGCCATATCCGGGGGTAGACACCCTCCCTCAGAGATCTGCTATATAGATGTCGCAGACGGGCAGCCAGAATGTTCATGGACTCCACCCAAACCCGGCCTGGGATCCAGTCTGGACCCGGTGCCACATCGCGAGAGGCCATTCTCTTCGTCGCTACCGAGAGCTCTTCTTCACTCACGGCCAATTCTTCCTGCCACTCTAACGACCGAGTGGAGGATGACCGTGACTCTCTCGCGATGTCATCTTTCTGTGGGAATAATGTCCCGATGATATTGGCAAGAAACTCCGGGTCCATGTTGGCGGTCAGTGGGGGGGGGGGGGGCTCAGGAGCGTAACTTTTTCGTAACGATACGGTAAGGCCGCCCCCACGGATCGGAATCGACCGTCTCAACAAGGTCCATCCAGGGCCGGGCTTTCGCGACCCTGATGTCCCTCTGTAAGGTACGTCGAGTGTCTCTGTACGCTTCGTAACGGCGGGAGATCTCGTCTTCGTCGCGAATCCGTCTGCGGCGTATCCTCTGAAACGTTCTGCAAGCGAAAACGCAGCGGGCGCAAATCTCCGCGATTTCAGGTGACCACCAACACAGCCGAGCTCCGTCTGCCACCGGCATCGAGGAGTCACACGCCGCGCTCATGTCCTGCCGGATGACCTCCGCCTCCTCAGCTACGCTTCGCCACGCCTTGGGAGCTTCCCAGTTCCAAAGGGCCACGATGGCTGCCGCCTGGTTAGACGACATCTTGGTGGCGGTAGGCGGGAGCGCCTCGCTCCTGGGGGGCGAGACCTCGGGGGCCACCTCTATAAAGATGTGAAGGTGGTTCGACAGGGTCTCAGTTTCCTCGTCTACTCTCCCATCCGAGACCCGTTGGAACGCACTAGGGGTGGTCCACGTAAGATCAACTACGGAGCATTCCCTCAACACTACACAAGTGCTCGCCGATCCCCTGTTGACGAGCAGCAGCCCGAGGCCAGCAGTCCAATCCAACAGCGCCCGGCCGCGGGCGTCTGTCCTGGGGTTTCCCCACTGCATGACATGGGCACTAAAGTCCACCAGAACGGGGACTTGCCGGGGAAGATATCGAGCCACGCAGTCGCCGACCCGTCCAAGAAGCTGTTGAAAGCGGCCCGGTCGCTGTTGGGGGAAACGTAAACGGCTGCCACCGCCATGCCGGCTCACTCGATCGCGACGAATCCGTTGCCACGATCGAGAAAGACCAGAGGCGGACGTGCCTGGCGTTGACGTCCAAGTCATGGCGACCAGGCAGTCCAGGTCCGAGACTCAGATAGGGTAATCGATCACTCGATGTGGCTTGGCCAGCACCGCCAAGGCGACCCTGCTCTCCTGGATGGTCTGGAAGAGCAGGTCTTGCGTCCACCTCGATCAGTCCAAATTTGTCTGGAGCACGCGGTAGAACTTACTGTACCAAATCCATAGCCTCCTCCCGGCCACGTACCGCTTTGGTAGTGCTTCCTCCGACTAGCGGATGGTTAGCTGCGTTGTCGCCCTGCGTTGCTGCCTCGGCGGGTTCCTACATATTCTTCCTGGCCTTGAGGGGATTGCACGCCGCCTCCGCCCATACGGTGGGCGGCGGGTCCGCCTCTTCTGCGAGCGAGTTATGCTCGTAAAGGAGCGGGAAGAAGGTGAGAGAAAGAGAAACTCTCACCCGTGTAGGGTAACGCGATGGAGACGCAACGGGACGCGACGAGCTGGGGGGATGGCGCCACGGGCAATGGCCTCCTCTGTCGCCAATACATTAGGACCGCTCGATCAAGGGGCACGGGGAATACACTGGTAGTAATTCGCAAAGACCGAGACCACGGGGCATACCCAACACCCCTTAGGAAAAGCACACGGAGAGGCCGTAGTGATAATAACGATAAAAACGATATCAAGCACTACTTACGTAGGCAAGTTAGTAAGGGATATGTTCAAGCAACCACCGTAACAATACAAACTAACAGCAATTACTTCCAGATGTCAGCAATATATGCACCACCGCGACACAAAATGACATAACAAAAATTGGAACAGTACTTTCAATCCTTAGGTGACAAATACATCGCAACGGGAGACTTCAATGCAAAGCACACGCTTTGGGGTTCAAGATTTAACACACCTCCAGGTAGAACATAAGAAAAATACAATAGAACAAATCGATCCCCTGATTTCTGTTACGACAATGGGGGTGGTTCAACTGAATTTACACTGAATTAACAGGTATAAATTAATGTTTATTCCAACAACTTTATATAGAAAAATAGTTACACTGATGCGTATGTATAAGTTAAGTAAGTGATTGATTTGAGGTATGACACTCGGTAATGACATGTTGACTATTCCAACGGTGAAGAATAAGTAAGTCAAAGTGGCAACGTTGTCGGAGGAAAGCTAGTGATGGGTGTGTCTAAAGACGCGAGAAAGCTGATTTGTTCATGACGATTTTGGTTAGGAAAAGTGAGGGCAGTAGACTTGTTTCTGATTGGATACAAGAAGATTGATGGATTAGGAAGGGTCTTAGCCGCCCTCGATAGATAGTTGCTAGTGTAAAGTATCGTACGTGAGCAAAACGAACTTTCAGTATCTTCTTGCCATAAACAATAGCCTTTAGATATCGATTGAGATTAGAGATATTTGTTCGGTCTGACGGACCTTCTAGAATGTCCTAAGATTTATGGTCGGTTCTTAAGACTATTGAGGGACGAGATAAGGACGTGCGGACATCTGGTTGCCATCCCGTCCGCGGTGTGTGGCCTGATCTAGGTAGAGTGTCGCTCGACGTAACAGCAATCTTCACTAAAAACACCCGAACACATCGAACAGGCAGTAACAACATTGACAGGAATTATACAAGTAGCAGCATGGCCAACTGGGTACTAATTACGAACCAAACAACAGGTACACAAAAATAATTCCAATAAACATCCTTGACAACATCAGATAAAGGAGGAAAGCAAAAGAAAAATGGAAAAAGCATAGAACACGTGAAAACAAAAAGCATTGAAACATACTCGCAAAGGAAATAAAAAGTAAAATAAAAGATCATAACAATAACGAATTCTCAAAATTTATAGAAACGCAGGCTGCGCACGAGAATGTCAACTACTCTCTATGGGAAGCCACGAACAAAATAAAAAAATCAATAAAACTAATCCCAGCAATCAGAAAAGCAGACAATACATGGGCCAGGAGCAACGAAGAGCCAGCTACAGAATTGTAACCAACCAACCACCTTTGTATCACATTTACTCCATATAATATTAACAACAGTAAATCCAAATGTCATTCATACGAAGATGCGCTAAATACTAGTACTCCAACTAACAAGCACTATACCATACCTAATAAAACAGTACAAGTAATTAGAATCATAACCGAGAAAACAAAATACAATAAAGCACCAGGAATCGACATAAACAATGATAAAATTTTGAAAAACCTTTCCCTAAAAGCAATATGTTTAATCACAATGACATTCAATCCAACTTTAAGAAACCCATATTTTGCTAATCCATGAAAGCTAGCACAGATCATAATGTTACCTAAGCCAGAAAAAGACACACACCAAACTGCATCTTACTGACCAATATCAGTATTTCCTGTGATTTTCAAACTAGTAAAGTACAAATTAAATAATTAGAAAAGATACTGTCACGTTCTGTAATCCTCCACATAAACCATACTCCATTCATCGGTCAAGATAATCAGCAGATGTCTCAACATCCTTAGTCGAACTCGCAATAATCCTAAGATCCGTAATAAATTTTAGCATTTTTTACAATCAAGGCCTTTAAATTCCTCAAGTATCATTCAAGTAACGAGAATTTGCGATTGTCGTTGGCGCGTGCTACCGCGAAGCGGTCAAACAAGTCTATCCTAACTGCGCGTGAACGTAAAACCACCTTAATATATTGTTAATCGTATGCGCCCGGCATTTTAATTAGCATATGTTATATTTAAATGGACTCTGCGCCCGGACACAGAATAGCGCGCATCTGCTTATATCCGATATCTACCAAGTTTTTTTATCATATTGTTTATTTTTAATTTTACAATTTGTCCAGTGGGACATTAGGTAAAATGTTATAACATGTGATTGAATAGCATGTGGATGGTTACCCCCAACGGGGTGCCATCTTCGCGTTTTTTAGTTTATATCCTTTATGAGATCAGCCGGGTATTTCCTTTTTAGTCTTCTTTCTATTCTTGCGTTGATCGTTTCCGTAGCCAGCCTGTTTGGGTGTGTTGCTATTCTTAATCTGTACCTTTCCGCGCATCTGGTAATCTCCTCCTTGACCGTTGGTATTCCGAGGTCCTTCCGTATATCCTCGTTTCTAACGTACCATGGGGCGTTTACTATTGTTCTCAGAATTTTTTATTGTAATGTCTCTATTTTGTTTATATGACTCTTTGCCGCTGTCCCCCATAGTGGTATTCCGTATGTCCAGATTGGTTTTATAATTGTTTTATATATTTTAAGTTTATTTTCTATGCTTAGCTTGGATTTTCGACTTGTTAGCCAGTGCATTTGTCTCCTTGTTGTCTGTATTTTGTCTGTTATTGATTTAATATGCTGTTTCCATGTGAGTTGTGTATCTATGTGGAGTCCTAGGTATTTGACTTGTCTTGTTTGTGTTATGTGCGTGCCGTTCAGTAGGATGTTTGGTGGCGTCTGTTTTCGCAATGTGAATGTAATAT
>NC_057786.1:3586812-3588131 GCF_014825855.1 Bombus pyrosoma | reverse complement strand
ACGTATTGCATTCACAAGAGTCCAGCCTATCTCGGACACAACAACACCCTCAGATAATAACAATAAAAGAATCCACAATAATAGGAAAACCGAACAAAAACATAGGATAGAAAGCAAGTAGCCATACGGCCTCTTAGGATGGGAAATCACAAGTCCCAACGAGGATAAAGAATGGACGAAGAGGTAATACCATCATCAATGTGACCGCCAACGTCCCAGGCGCAGCCCAACGAAATGGACAACGCAGGCACTTCTCTAGCGACAACGCTATGAAGAAGCCAGACACCCAGGCAGACCATTAGCCTCTATAAGGAGGGACGCTGACACCACAACCCCCACAAATTGAGACAAACCGCCTCCAATATACATCACCCTCCAAGACTCGAACTCATTGAAGAGACTCTAAACGCAAAGTCATTCCACATTAAACGAATACACGCAGATAAACACGTGCTATTCCTAGGAAGTATACCAGACTTTAACAAAGCGAAAGAAATCCTAATTGCAATTATGACAGCCTTTTACGCATATACACCCAAATCGGAGAAGTACCACACGGTCTCTCTAAAGGTTCTAAACAATAGCTTCTCGGGGACGGAAATACTTGCAGCGTTGCAAGCACTGCAGATGTCCGACATCCAACTGTCCAAAGATTGGCGCTTCTCAACAAAAAGATCAATAGAGAGCAATGAATTGCTCCCAATTTGTATAATTCAAGTATCTTCACAAGCCAATATTAGTAACCTACTAGAAATGAACCGTCCAAATTACTTTAGGGTAAAATCTCTAAGACAAGGAATAAACCGAAACCAAGTCTCCGAAAATCAACCACATCAAACAAATTTATTACCGCGCGTAATTCAAAATCCAAACCCAATTAAAACCATACCCCAACTGAACGTAATAAACTTATGGAAGACTTCAAAAAAAAAAAGCATATTCAAAGTCCTAAGTGAACATCAAACACAATTAAACGAACTAAAACAGTCGTTAAAAACGCACGAAGAAAGGATTGACGCTTGCCCAAAAGGAGGCTTATGCCTAGCCATATGCCTTGGAGACACCCAATTACAATTCCTTAATTTACGGGCAAGTAACACGCTCAAAACCATAGACTACAATTGCGACCATAACGCTCTCGTGTTCCAGATAAACAAATATACATCTGACTTCCTAACCCTAGAAACACGGAGTGACGGACCCAGGTACAAGTACAAAGATAACAAACTGGGAAAAATTACAAAATCAGCTAGAAAAGAACTGCGACCTAAATATTCACAACAATGTCAAGCTAATAAAGAGGCAAATTGACTCAAAAG
>NC_057786.1:3584037-3586312 GCF_014825855.1 Bombus pyrosoma | reverse complement strand
GTCAAACTAGATTTACGGGATATGAATTGGGAGAAGTACGTTGCAAATTATCAGATGGGAATTAAAAAATTTATTCTGAAACAAGACTTTAAATCAACAGCCCGACAACGATTATCAAGGTGCGTATAAAAGTATCTTCTTAAAAAAATAGAAATTAATATAAATACATATATTTTCGGTTATTTCAGGTTGTACTGGATACATCAGATCACAAAAATATCCGGTATAATGATCTTACTATGGATAATATACTGTATCGTGTACTGACTATTTGGAAGTTATTTCTTCTGTTTAAAGCAAAGGAGTATAAATACAGTTTTATGAAGAAGGGATTCAACATCCTTTTCATTTGGTCCTTTCACTCGTTTCCTTTCTAAATAAATCCACTTTGGACATTGCTTGTTTTTTTTATAAAACTTTAATATGAATGCATGCATTTATACGCACATAATTTCAGAGCTGTAAGCAATTCATCTGCTCACTGAATATGAACATTTTTCCATTACAATAACAATACTATAATGACAGAGACCTCTATCATCGATTTTGAAGTTACAAAGGGAATAAACGCAAATAAGCTAAAAATAGCACCCAGCATAGAGCTTAGTTTCGATCATACACCCATAATAATTACATTGAGAAACAAACCAATACTTTATAACAATCCAGATATACTATGTAATAAAACCACCAAATGGCAAACATTTAAAGTAATAATCGAAAGTAAGATCAACTGCAACATTCCATTAAGAACACCCGAACACATTCAACAGGCAGTAACAACATTTACAGAAACTATTCAAGAAGCAGCATCGGCAACCGCCATACCTGAAGCAACCAAAAGACAAATAAAAATAATTCCTCCAGACATCCTTGAAAAAATTAGGGAAAAAAGAAAAGCGAAAGCAAAATGGCAAAAACATAGATCACGAGAAAACAAAAAACACCTAAACAAACTTGCAAAGTAAATAAAAAACAAAATAAAAGAGCACAATAACAACGAATTCACAAAGTTCATAGAGACACTCTCTGCACACGAGAACTCCAACTACTCCCTATGGAAATCCACGAAAAAAATAAAAAAGCCAATAAAGCTAGTCTCAGCAATCAGAAAAGCAGATAACACGGGCAAGAAGCAACGAAGAGCAAGCTGAAGAATTTTCCAACCACCTATGTAACACATTTACACCACATAATATCAACAGCAGCAACCTCAATCGTCACACGGACGAGGATATACCAACCACTAGTACCTCAACTGACAAGCAATACACCATACCTAAAACAACAACACAAAAAATTAGAAACATAATCGAAAAAACAAAAACAATAAAGCACCAGGAATCGACCTAATCAATGGTAAAATCTTGATTAATGCAATACTAAGAATCCAATACTATCCTAAACTATGGAAACTAGCACAGATCATAATGCTACCTAAACCAGGCAAAGACCCACACCAAGCAGCATCCTACAGACCAATATCGCTACTTCCCGTGTTTTCAAAAATCCTAGAAAAAATTATATACGCCCGCCTAAAACCAATAATAGAGAAGGAAAAATTAATACCGGATCAACAATTTGGATTCAGAAACAAACACTCCACGATAGAGCAAATGCACAGGCTCATTAATGAAATAATACTAGCATTAGAAAACAAACAATACTGTACATCCCTCTTTATGGACATCGAGAAAGCATTTGACAAAATAAACCACGAAAGCCTGCTACAAACAATCAGAAAACAATTCCCGGAGCAAATATACCAATTAATAAAATCCTACTTAAACAGCAGAACCTTCGCAATAAAGATCAAGGACACATATTCTGAAGTTAAAGACATCAAGGCTGGGGTTCCGCAAGCAAGCGTCCTAGGACCAATACTATACACATTATACACGGCCAACATACCAACAACTACCAATAGCAAAATACTGACATTCGCGGACGATACAGCTATACTAGTCAGGCACACTAACCCAGAAACAGCAGTCACATTACTACAAGAACACACCACAAAAATAGAAAAGTGGCTGCAAACTAAACAAATAAAAGCAAACCCCAACAAATGCAACCATATTACATTCACATTGCGAAAACAGACGCCACCAAACATCCTACTGAACGGCACGCACATAACACAAACAAGACAAGTCAAATACCTAGGACTCCACATAGATACACAACTCACATGGAAACAGCATATTAAATCAATAACAGACAAAATACAGACAACAAGGAGACAAATGCACTGGCTAACAAGTCGAAAATCCAA
>NC_057786.1:3582037-3583537 GCF_014825855.1 Bombus pyrosoma | reverse complement strand
TTTTGGTGACCGTGCGGTGGTCCAAGTCTACGGGGTTCCGCGAGAAGAAATCTACGTGGGCCATTCGTTTTCCCTCTCGGTACATAATGTCGAAGGTAAAAGTTTGCAAGTAGGCCCACCATCTGTGAACCCTATCATTCAAATGTACCTTATTACTGGATGCCTTCAAGGAATTGCAATCGGTAACGACAAGAAATTCCCGTCCGTGCAGATAATGACGGAAATGTTTGACGGCGTTTACGTCTGCTAGCGTTTCTAGTTCATAGGAGTGATACCTAGATTCCGCAGGGCTAGTTCTTTTACTATAGTATTCTATTACTCTATTTTTGCCTTCGACCCTATGCATTAAAATAGCCCCATAACCCTCCGAACTGGCGTCCGTGTGTAATTCTATCGGGTAATTGGGGTCGAATATCATTAGCACCGGCTCGTCAGTCAGAATAGAAATTACCTTCTGCCTGATCTTTTCATGTCTATCCGACCAGGTTATGTTTTTGTTGCCGGACGTGAGTGCATACAGAGGTTTCATTGCCTGTGAGAATTTAGGGACGAATTTTCGGAAGTAGGAGGCTAAACCTATGAATTGCCGCAGCTGTGTGACGGTGGTTGGCGCAGGTAAGGAGTTCAAGGCGTGTATTTTACCCGGGTTGGGCCGGACTTCTCCGTTATGAATCGCGTACCCCAAATAGAGTACCGAAGTTTTCAGAAAGGTACATTTAGCAAAGTTAAAGGAGAATCCGGCTCTTATGAGGGTATCTAACACGGTGTTCAGTCTCTCTAGGGCTTGATCTACCGAGTCGGCAACGATCAGGACGTCGTCCAAGTAAACGATGACGTACGAATACGCGAGGTCGCCTAAGGCATTGAGAATAGCCCTCTGAAAAACGGACGGTGCGTTTTTCAATCCGAACGACATCGTTAGGTACTCGTATTGTCCGTCAGGTGTAACGAACGCGGTATATTCCGTCGAATTTGGATGGATGGGAATCTGGTGAAAACCGCTAGCCATGTCCAGGCTAGTAAAGTATCTCGCCTTCTGTAACCTCGCGATTTGATCCGCGATAAGGGGTAGGGGGTACCGATCCGCGACCGTATTTTTGTTTAGCTCCCGAAAATCTACACATAATCTGTCTGAGCCGTCCTTTTTCTTTACTAGCAGCATCGGACTCGCAAACGGTGAACTGCTAGACTTGATGATCTTTGCTCTAATTAGTTCGCCGATTCTTTCCCGCACTACCCTCCGTTCTTCCTCGCTGAGTCTATAAGGACTTCTTTGGACGGTAACGTTGGGGTCAATTAATCGTATTTCTAGCTGGCCGGTACTTACGCGCGCACGTGGGAAGCCCGTAATAAACGAGTTTTTGAATTTTTCGAGGATGACGGTCAGCCGACTCTTATCGTTACCAACTACGTCCGTGTTTACCTCGTTAATATTGATATCGTTCTCCGCGGCTTTACCACAGGCGTTAATTATCTTGGTCTTACAAATAGCTAGGCCGT
>NC_057786.1:3577821-3581537 GCF_014825855.1 Bombus pyrosoma | reverse complement strand
CAGGGATATTTTGATCGATTTTCCTCAACAAGGAAAGAAGTCTCAAAAGAGTGCTATGGATGCATATATGCGTCTGGCGAAAGTCATCGCTGTGGACTAAGGACGTATATATGCGTTTGTCAATTTTTCCGAGCACCTACGCAGAAGTAATACTATTACGTTTGTGTGAGATAAATATAAATGCATTTCAATGTTAATGTCGCGTTCGAAGAAACTGTCTTTTCTTTTTTTTTTTTTTATTTAATACTTTGCATTCACAATT
Source organism: Bombus pyrosoma (assembly GCF_014825855.1). NCBI lineage: Eukaryota > Metazoa > Arthropoda > Insecta > Hymenoptera > Apidae > Bombus > Bombus pyrosoma. The sequence continues at coordinate 3,581,275 of NC_057786.1, read as the reverse complement.
TGTTCAATTTGGACATTCGGTAGAAGAATCGTGCCGGCACAACACAATTATCAAGAAGAAAATGTGTTGTTTGTGTGAAAAATAAGAGAAGGAAGGACAGAAAATGCGATGTCGGATTATATATCGATGATTGTTTCGAAATTTTTCGCGCACAACTGAATTATTAACTTGCGTTATATTTACTAAATTTAGTTTCCTAGTTTATTGTTTTCTAGTTTATTACCAAAATTCTAGTTTATTGTAAATTTCAATGTTTATAATAAATAATTAATACTAAAAAATAACGCTCTTGAATCATTTAATCTCGTGCAAAAGAATTACTATAACTTATTACGATTTGCGCTTTGAATAGTCAATCAACAGAGTTCAGTATAGCGAAAAAGTATTCAGTCCACAGCGATCGTCAGCGCTGGCAGCGTGCCGTCCGTACGGATGGCATGGGCTCCGAGTATTCAGCGCTCTAAGGGTTAATATGGCTTTATATAGCATTATTTTACTCTACATGTTTAAATTGGAGCGTCTGCCAATGAGCCAATAGAAACATCGTTCATTTGGAATCGTTCTCAGTTTGCTGTTGAGTGCCGAAGCGTGCAGACGTGTGTCTAGTGCTGTGTGAAGTTCACAATACAACACGTGACGCCCATCCGTCGAAAGTGAATCGAAACAGACACAACCAAATGTTTTCTGAACTTACAAGTGGAAAATCAAACGCTCCTAATCTCTGTCCCGAATCACAGCCTCTCGACTAGTTATTTCAATTGAATTAACTAGCTCGAAGATGGCCCAAGCATCCCAATCAGGCTCTCTTGAGCAAAGCTACAACCGCACCGCTCTACCTCCCCCGTGGCAAAAGGACAATAACGACTTTAATAACACAAAAAGCTTAAGCTAGAAACAGTCAAAATAAACGCAAACGCTAGCCAAAATGAACCGTCAATAAACCATGTAACTACTTACAATAGATTCTCAATACTAGAATCTACAGACGATTCTATGGACGTAGTTGAAACACCAACAAATCAACACACACAAAAAACACCTCCTCCCCCACCAATCTTCATTGAAGATGTTATCGCCATTCAAACAATGATAAAGTCCATCGAGAAAGATATTGTGGCGGCACTCGACAGCACAAATACCGCCACACGACGCTAATTAACAACGGACGACGGCAGTGGCGACCGAATCCCGGCGACCGAAGTCCGATTTTTCTTCCACGATTTTTAAATAGGAAGAAAATACAGCAATACCCCAGCAACGACATCTACAGGCAGCAACAACTAATATCACGGACAACATATACACCTCAATATTAACAAAGAGGATTACACGCAAAACATGAAAAATAGTTAAAATCCAGAGTCCTACAGAAAACTAACAAAATTGCTAAAAACCTTGAACGCAAACTACCACACATACCACCAACTCAAACAAGAAAGACCTTTTCGTGTACTACGCAACATTCACCACTCAGCTAACTTAGACGAACTGAAGTTCGAACTCTTAAAACATGGCCATGAAATAATCAACATTAGCAACATAATGCATAGAATCTCGAAAAACCCGCTATCCTTATCTTTTATCGACTTAAGACAAAAGCCAAACAATAAACAAATTTATAACATCAATGAACTCAGTAGTAAAATTCGAACCTCCTTTTATAAAAAAAGAGATGCTGCAATGTAAACGGTGCCAAAGGTACGGTCACACACAGAAATATTGCAACCATAATTTCCGCTGCATTAAATGTGCAGGTATACACCCCACTGATCAGTGCACTAAATCTCCAGAAACCCCTCCAAAGTGCATCCTCTGTCAAGGAGAGCATCCTGCGAACTATATAAAGTTGCTCAGCCTACAAGACCTTGTACAAAAATAAGTATCCTAAGTCCAGAGCCAAGGAGATAACCAACCAAGTACCCAGTCCTCAAACATTCTCTACTCCTTCAATCTCCTATGTCCAGGCAGTTTGAGCAAAACAAAACAATCCGAAAATCCATAGTGACCATTCTCAAATTAATGTTCCCAGTTCACAAAACACGAACAACTTCACCAGATTCGAAAAACTAATGGAGAAACAATCAGAACAAATTAATAACTTACTATCGTCATTAACACTCTTCATGGATAAATTAATACGCATCGAAGCAAAGTAAAACCAATACGCATAGCTCTTTGGAATACCAACAACGGTCTAGCTCAGCAGAAATATGAACTAGAACACTTCTTAAAACAACAGCAAATCGACGTAATGCTCATATCTGAAACACACTTCACCGACAAAAATTACTTGAAACTAAACGGTTATAGCTTCTACCATACCCAACATCCCAGTGGAAAGGCCCACGGCGACACCGGAATTACTATCAAAATCAACACTAAGCACTACGAGGTTCCATCGTTCCAGAAAGACCATCTCCAAGCAACAAACGTAGCGATAGAAGACTGCCATGGTACAATCACAACTTTAGCAGTATATTGCCCTCCCAGACACTCCATTGCCAAAGAAGACTTTGATAACTTTCTTGATGACCTGGACAATAGATTCATAGCCGGAGGAGACTACAACGCCAAACATACCCAATGGGGCAACAGACTTATCATAGTAAGAGGCAAAAATCTCTTGAATAGCTTAAACACCAACAGACTCAACTACCTCACCACACATGAACCCACATACTGACCCACTGACACTAACAAAATGCCTGATTTACTCGACTTCTTCATAACTAAAAATATCTTGCCAAGATATGTCCAAGTCAACTCCTCGACGGAACTCTCTTCAGATCATCTCCCCGTTATTGCAACAGTTAGGTCAACAATTATCGAAAATCCACTTCACGGATTTATTCATAACCAACTCACCAACTGGCAGCTCTTTAGAGAAGTCTTTAATCATTCAACATCAGCCATAATTTCCCTAGAAACAAATGAAGATATTGAAACAGCCACGGAATGCTTAAACACCAGCATAATAAACCACCATAATAAATACCAGCAAAATAATAAACACCAGCTATCTGCTCTTCCACACCCACCAAGAGTTCTATCAATAAATATGAATACCCCCAGCACATATTAAAAAAATCGCAGAAAAACGTAGACTTAGAAGAGTATCGCAGAGTCATGGAACACCTGACGATAAACGCAAGCTAAACAAAGCAACTAGGAATCTAACCAAAATAATTAAAAACTACAATAACGACTGTTTCCAAAAATATCTTGCCAATCTGTCTCCACGTTCCGTAAGGAAGTGTCCTAGGACCAATACTATACACATTATACACGGCCAACATACCAACAACTACCAATAGCAAAATACTGACATTCGCGGACGATACAGCTATACTAGTCAGGCACACTAACCCAGAAACAGCAGTCACATTACTACAAGAACACACCACAAAAATAGAAAAGTGGCTGCAAGCTAAACAAATAAAAGCAAACCCCAACA
>NC_057786.1:3575960-3577321 GCF_014825855.1 Bombus pyrosoma | reverse complement strand
TAACACATCTGCCTTGATAAGATCCATAGTTGCATTCATCACAAATCCGAACCAGAGTACAAGGTCTTACATAAGAATCACAAATTACACATTTGCCGTCACATTTCTCGCATAACCTCCCTATTGCTGAAAATAAAAAATTCGATTTTCATCATAAAAAGTTCAATAATGGACTATTTTAATTATATATGTATACATGATGTTATTATTATCATATAACAATTATACGATATTGGTAATGTTTTTATATATAAATCTATTTATCCAATAATTGTAATTTTGTTTCTTCATTTTATAAATTTCTAGATAAATGAAGTACAATGTAAACAAAAGGTTAATTTTATAGAAGTTAAGGTAAAAAATTGTATACAGATACATATATCTATAGAAGAATTTTGACACATATATTTTGAAAAATTACTGTTAAATAATCAATTAACAATGAAGGTACAAACAGCTCTAATTATTTATTAAGGAAGTTTGTTGTTTGTTTATGTAATAATATCACTATATATATATTTCTGATGAAAATATATTATAGTTAAAATTTGTAATAATTAAATATTTATTTAAATATAACAGTAATAAAATAATTTCTTTTGTCTTTAAGTAAGAATTTCATAAAAAAATAGTATTCTCAAAACTAATAAAGCAAACTTAACCTAAAATTCAAAATTGATTATATCATACTTTAGATGACTATCAGCAAGGACATGGAAAATTATCTCCAATGTAAAACCATTACTACGTACAACGGACAGACTTTGAGATGTACAGTTAATACAAGTATTTCCTATTCCTCGCATTACCATTTTCGAGGCCACTGATTCTTTAATCAGCGGACACTCGGCTCCAGAATCAAAGTAGAATGGAAATGACTCACCCAGATGACTTAATCTACCAGGTGGAGCTTCCACCACGCAGGACTTGACTCGACGTTCGTTATTGGAATTATACTTTCTTTTCCGTTTTAACGGACAATTAGTCGCAATATGCCCCCTCTCTTAGCATTTGAAACAGGATACCATCAGCGATGCAGCTTTTCTATGTTCTCTTCCGGCTCCAATTTTATTCTCTTGCGGCACTCCGATGTTTTATGTCCGTGGATGCCACAGCGGAAGCACTTAATCCGGTGGTCTGATCTGCTTCGTTTAGCTTCAGGGTCCGCCGATGGATTCTCTGACGAAGGCGCCAGCCTCTCCTTCGCGTAAGAGAAAGCACCCATTTCACTTAAAAATTGGTCCTGGGTCCTGATATCATTCGTAAGTGCTATTTGTTCAACACGCTGGTCATATGAAGTCAGTCGAAAAAGGACGCAGACGTTGATTACTTCAGCCATAGTTAAATTTTCCCACCTCGCC